>NW_012289552.1:0-1614 GCF_000151885.1 Dipodomys ordii | reverse complement strand
TCAGGTACGGGCCTCTGGCAAGCACTCCCCCACAGATCCTTCAATAAGCTTATCATTCAATAGAACATACATGAATCAGGAATCCTCACGTAGATGTAGAGTGCCTGGCAAGTCACATCTAATCATCATATGATCAAATGCATTTTCCCTCCTGACGAAGGCACATGATACATTGCCCCAAGTCAGCAGCTACCACCAAACATTCTCACCCATTATGCAACCTAGTGCCAAAAAACTCTCTAGACGTCTTGGAATATCTGATGATTGTACATCAGCGATGATCCTGATGCGCAGCAGAGAAAACACGCGTCGCCCCGCGGGCACCCTCCTCCCGGTCTCCGCCCCCGCCGGGGCGGCCGGGTGCCAGGCAGGGGAGGCGAGGGTGCCGCCGCTGGAAAATGAACGGTGGCCGCAGGGTGGCCCGGAGCTGCAGGTAACGCGCGCGCCAGACTTGGGTGCCGGGGCGGACTCCGCACCCCCACCCCGGCCCCGCTCGGCGCTCGCCGCGCCCGCCCACGGGCTGCGCCCCGGGGACTGCGGGGCGTCGGGGGAGCCGGGGGGGGGTCTCAGCGGGCGGAAGGGTGGCGCGGCCTGCCGGACCCAGGGGTGGGGGGGGCACTGACGGGCCCCGTTTGTCCCGCAGCCACCACGCACCCGCGGCTGTGCCCCGGGCGCGGTGATCGGAGTCCGGGCTCCGGGAAGAGATGGAGAAGTTTCTGCAGATCGCGCCTCACTCTCTGGCCATCGTCCTGGGCCCGGCCGACGGCTCGGAGAGGGAAAGACCTCAGGCTGCCCAGCCGGTGACCCCGGCTCAGCCCCGGCAGCTCGCCCGACACCACATCGGCTACGAGATCTTCGCCGATTTCAAAGCGGAGAACATGCAGCACTTCTGGAACAAGAAGGTGACGGCGGCGGTGGCCGAGACCTTCTTCCTGGGCTGGATCGACGAGCAGGTCCTGCTGATCCAGGGCAAGGAGGAGCACCTGGAGGCGCTGCGCGAGGGCTGGACGCGCCGGGCGCTGCGGCCCCCCTCGGGCTTCCACATCCGCTGCCTGGGTGAGTGAGCGCGGACGCCGCGCGTCGGTCCCCGTCCTGCCCCGGCCCCCGGCCCGTCCCCAGCCGGCTCCCGGCACGCGATGGGGACGGGTGGCCCCGGACCCGCGCGCAGACCCGGCTCCCCGGGGGCGCCCCGCCTCGGGCTCCGCGCGGGCGCCCGGGCCGCGGGAGGAGCGAGCGGCCTCCGGGAGCGCGGGAGTGGGGCGCTTCCTGGCATCTAGAAGAGGGCGCTGCGCCTTTCCCCACCCGCCGGCCCCGCCGGCCCGCGGAGGCTCCCGGGCGGGCGACGCGCCCCGGCTGGGCGGTGCCTGGGGCTGGCCAGGTAGGCGGCGCGGCGGCGGCGGCGGGGGCGCGGGAGCTCGGCGGGGAGCGGCGGCGGCTCCGCGGCGGGGGAGGGAAGGGGGGCGCTGTCCGTGGGCCCGGGAATCCGGGGTCCCGGTCCTGGAGTGAATCTCACCAGTTCTGCCCCCCCGCCCCCGCCTCCCGCCGGGGCCTCCGGAGTGCCTACGATATCTGCGGAAAATGAGACTGACGATGCGGGGAGCCATGGCAGGCGAC
>NW_012289551.1:0-16382 GCF_000151885.1 Dipodomys ordii | reverse complement strand
GAATGAGCAGCAGAAGGAGAAATTGAAGCAGAAGCAGAATGAGAAGCAGAAGCAGAAGGAGAAGCAGAGATCGAGAAGGAGAAGCAGAAAGAGAAGCAGAAGGAGAAGCAGAAGCAGGAGAAGCAGAAGCAGAAGAAACAGAAGGAGAAGAAGCAGAAGCAGAAGGAGAAGCAGAAACAGAAGGAAAAGCAGAAAGAGAAGCAGGAGAGGCAGAAGAAGCAGCAGCAGGAGAAGCAGAAGCAGAAGAAGCCGAAGAAGCAGAAGCAGAACCTGAAGCAGAAGGAGAAGCAGGAGAAGCAGAAGAAGCAGAATCTGGAGAAGCAGAAGGAGAAGCAGAAGCAGAAAGAGAAGCAAAAGCAGAAGGAGAAGCAGAAGGGGAAGCAGAAGAAACAAAAGAAGCAGAGGCAGTAGCATAAGAAGCAGAAGATAAAAAGCAGAAGGAAAAGCAGATGAAGAGAAGGAGAAAGAGAAGGAGAAACAGAAGGAGAAGCAGAAAGAGAAGCAGAAGAAGGAGCAGGAGAAAAAAAGCAGCAGGAGAAGCAGAAAGAGCAGCAGAAGGAGAAGCAGGAGATGCAGAAACAGGAGAAGCAGAAGCAGAAGAAACAGGAGAAGGACAAGACGCAGAAGCAGAGGGAGAAGCAGAAACAGAAGGAGAAGCAGAAAGAGAAGTAGGGGAAACAGAAGAAGCAGAAGCAGGAGAAGCAGAAGCAGAAGAATCCGAAGAAGCAGAAGCAGAACCTGAAGAAGAAGGAGAAGCAGATGAAGCAGAAGAAGCAGAATCTGGGGAAGCGGAATGAGAAGCAGTAGGAGAAGCAGAAGCAGAAAGAGAATCAAAAGCAGAAGGAGAAGCAGAAAAAACAGAAGAAGTAGAAGCCGTAGCAGTTGTAGCAGAAGCAGAACGAGAAGCAGAAAGAAAAGAAGAAGAACAAGAAGGAGAAGGAGAAACAGAAGGAGAAACAGAAGGAGAAGCAGAAAGAGAAGCAGGTAAAGCAGCAGAAGAAGAAGCAGGAGAATCAGAAGGAGAAGCAGAAGAAGGAGAAGGAGAAGCAGAAGAAGATGCAGAAGGAGAAGCAGGAGAAGCAGAAGAAGCAGAAGCAGAAGGAGAAGAAGGACAAACAGAAGAAGCAGAAGCAAAAGGAGAAGCAAAAGAAGGAGAAGGAGAAGGAGAAGCAGAAGCAAAAGAAGAAGCATAAGGACAAGCAAAAGCAGGAGATGCAGAAGGAAGAGCAGGAGAAGCAGAAGAAACAGAAGCTGAAGGAGAAGCAGAAGTAGGAGAAGGAGAAGGAGGAGAAGCAGAAGGAGAAGCAGAAGCGGAATGAGAAGGAGAAAAAGAAGCAGGAGAAGCACAAGAAGCAGAAGCAGGAGAAGCCGAAAGAGAAGAAGCAGAAGAAGCAGAAACAGAAGCAGAAGTAGAAGCAGAAGCAGAAAGAGAAGCAGCAGAACAAGTAGAACCAGAAATTCAGGCAGGAGAAACAGAAGAAGCAGAAGCAGAAGCAGAAGGAAAAGCAAAAAGAGAAGCAGAAGAAGAAGTAGAAGAAGCAGCAGAAGGAGAAGCAGCAGAAGAAGCAGAAAAAGAAGTAGGAGAAGCAGAAGCAGAAAGAGAAGTAGAAGCAGAAGAAGCAGAAGAAGCAGAAGCAGAAGAAGAAGCAGTAGAAGCATAAGAAGGAGAAGCAGGAGAAGCAGAAGAAAAAGAAGAAGCATAAGAAGCAGAAGCAGATGGAGACACAGAAGAAGGAGAAGGAGCAGCAGAAGGTGAAGCAGAAGGAGATGCAGAAGCAGAAAGAGAAGCAGAAACAGAAGGAGAAGAAGAAGGAGAAGTTGGAGAATCAGAAGAAGCAGAAGAAGAAGCAGAAAGAGAAGCGGAAGAAGGAGAAGGAGAAGCAGAACGAGAAGGACAAGCAGGAGAAGCAGAAGAAGCAGAAGCGGGAGAATCAGAAGAAGAAGAAGAAGAAGAAGAAGAAGAAGAAGAAGAAGAAACAGAAGAAGGAGAAGGAGCAGAAGGAAAAGCAGAAGCAGAAGCAGAAGGAGAAGCAGAAAGAGAAGCAGAAGAAGCAGAAAAAGCAGTAGCAGGAGAAGCAGAAGAAACAGAAGAAGCCCAAGAACCAGAAGGAGAACCTGAAGCAGAAGGAGAAGCAGAAGCAGGAGAAGCTGGAAAAGCAGAAGCAGAAGAAACAGAACAAGCAGAAGAAGCAGAAGCAGAACGAGAAGCAGAAGAAGAAGAAGAAGGAGAAAGAGAAGGATTAGGAGTAGGAGGAGCAGAAGCAGAATGAGAAGCAGAAAGAGAAGCAGAAGGAGAAACAGAAGAAGCAGAAGCAGGAGAAGCAGAAGCAGAAGCAGAATGAGAAGCACAAGGAGGAGAAATTGAAGGAGAAGGAGAATAGGACGGAGAAGCAGAAGGAGAAGTAGGAGAAGCAGAAAAAGAAGAAGCAGGAGAAGCAGAAGCAGAAGAAGGAGAAGAGCAGAAGCAGAAGGAGAATCAGAAGCAGAAGTAGAAGCAGAAGAAGCAGAAGCTGATGCAGAAGAAGAAGAAAAAACAGAAAAAGCAGAAGAAGCAGAAGAAGGAGCAGCAGGAGAAGCAGAAGAAGAAGAAGCAGAAAGAGAAAGAGAAGGAATAGGAGTAGGAGAAACAGAAGGATAAGCAGAAGCAGAAAGAGAAACAGGAGAAGCAGAAGAAGCAGGAGAAGCAAAAGCAGAAGAAAAAGAAGAAGCATAAGTAGCAGAAGAAGAGGGAGAAAGAGAAGAAGGAGAAGGAGCAGCAGAAGGTGAAGCAGAAGGAGATGCAGAAGCAGAAAGAGAAGCAGAAACAGAAGGAGAAGAAGAAGGAGAAGTTGGAGAATCAGAAGAAGCAGAAGCAGAAGCAGAAAGAGCAGAAGAAGGAGAAGAAGAAGCAGAAGGAGAAGGAAAAGCAGGAGAAGCAGAAGAAGCAGAAGCGGGAGAAGCAGCAGAAGAAGAAGAAACAGCAGAAGGAGAAGCAGAAGCATAAGGAGAAGCAGAAAGAGAACCAGAAGAAGCAGTAGCAGGAGAAGCAGAAGCAGAAGAAACAGAAGAAGCCCAAGAACCAGAAGGAGAACCTGAAGCAGAAGGAGAAGCAGAAGCAGCAGAAGCTGGAAAAGCAGAAGCAGAAGAAACAGAACAAGCAGAAGAAGCAGAAGCAGGACGAGAAGCAGAATAAGAAGAAGGAGAAAGAGAAGGATTAGGAGTAAGAGGAGCAGAAGAAGAAGAATCTGGAGAAGAAGAAGGAGAACCAGAAGGAGAAGCAGAAGCAGAAAGAGAAGCAAAAGCAGAAGGAGCAGCAGAAGAAACAGAAGAAGCAGAAGCAGTAGCAGAAGAAGCTGAAGATGCAGAAGCAGAAAGAGAAGCAGAAGGAATAGCAGAAGAACAAGAAGGAGAAACAGAAAGAGAAGCAGAAGGAGAAGCAGAAGGAGAAGCAGGAAAAGAAGAAGAAGCAGAAGCAGACGGAGAAGCAGAAGAAGGAGAAGGAGAAGCAGAAGCAGAAGAAGAAGCAGAAGGAAAAGCACAAGCAGAAGGAGATGCAGACGGAGAAGCAGCAGAAGCAGAAGAAACAGAAGCAGAAGGAGAAGAAGAAGGAGAAGAAGCAGAATCAGAAGAAGCAGAAGCAGAAATAGAAAGAGAAGCCGACGAAGAGAAGCAGAACGAGAAGCAGGAGAAGCAGAAGAAGCAGAAGCGGGAGAAGCAGAAGAAGAAGAAACAGAAGAAGGAGAAGGAGCAGAAGGAGAAGCAGAAAGAGAAGCAGGAAAAGCAGAAGAAGCAGAAGCACTAGAAGCAGAAGCAGAAAACAGGAGAAGGACAAGAAGCAGAAGCAGAAGGAGAAGCAGAAACAGAAGAAGAAGCAGAAAGAGAAAGAGGGGAAGCAGAAGAAGCAGAAGCAGGAGAAGCAGAAGCATAAGAATCCGAAGAAGCAGAAGCAGAACCTGAAGCAGAAGGAGAAGCAGGAGAAGCAGGAGAAGCAGAAGAAGCAGAATCTGGAGAAGCAGAATGAGAAGCAGAAGCAGAAGCAGAAAGAGAATCAAAAGCAGAAGGAGAAGCAAAAGAAACAGAAGAAGCAGAAGCAGTAGCAGTTGCAGCAGAAGCAGAAGGAGAAGCAGAAGGAAAAGCAGAAGAACGAGAAGGAGAAGGAGAAACAGAAGGAGAAGCAGAAGGAGAATCAGAAGGAGAAGCAGAAGAAGCAGAAGGAGAAGCACAAGGAGAAGGAGAAGCAAAAGAAGCAGCAGAAGGAGAAGCAGAAGCAGGAGAAGATGCACAAGGAGAAGCAGGAGAAGCAGAAGAAGCAGAAGCAAAAGGAGAAAGAGAAGGAGAAGAAGGAGAAGCAGAAGTAGAATCAGAAGAAGCAGAAGAAGAAGAAGAAGAAGCAAAACAAACAGAAGAAGGAGAAGAGCAGAAGCAGAAAGAAAAGCAGAAGCAGAAGGAGAAGCAGAAAGAGAAGCAGGAGAAGCAGAAGAAGCAGGAGAAGCAGAAGCAGAAGAAACAGGAAAAGCCGAAGAAGCAGAATCTGAAGCAGAAGAAGAAACAGAAGAAGCACAATCTGAAGCAGAATCAGAAGAAACAGAAATAGTAGAATAAGCAGAAGCAAAAGCAGCATGAGAAGCAGAAGAAGAAGATGGAGAATTCGAAAGAGAAGCATTAGCAGTAGGAGAAGGAAAAGGATAAGCAGAAGCAGAAAGAGACTCAGAAGGAGAAGCAGCACGAGAATTAGGAGAAGCAGGAGAAGCAGAAGCAGGAGAAGCAGAAGAAACAGAAGACGCAGAAGCAGAATGAGAAGCAGAAGGAGAAATTGAAGCAGAAGCAGAAGCAGAAGGAGAAGCAGAAGCAGAAGGAGAAGCAGAAGAAGGAGAAGGAGAAGGAGAAGCCGAAAGAGAAGCAGAAAGAGAAGCAGAACGAGAAGCAGGAGAAGCAGAAGCAGGAGAAGCAGAAGCAGAAGAAACAGAAGAAGGAGAAGAAGCAGAAGCAGAAGGAGAAGCAGAAACAGAAGGAAAAGCAGAAAGAGAAGCAGGAGAAGCAGAAGAAGCAGCAGCAGGAGAAGCAGAAGCAGAAGAAGCCGAAGAAGCAGAAGCAGAACCTGAAGCAGAAGGAGAAGCAGGAGAAGCAGAAGAAGCAGAATCTGGAATAGCAGAAGCAGAAAGAGAAGCAAAAGCAGAAGGAGAAGCAGAAGGAGAAGCAGAAGAAACAGAAGAATCAGAGGCAGTAGCAGAAGAAGCAGAAGATGCAGAAGCAGAAGGAGAAGCAGAAGGAAAAGCAGAAGAACGAGCAGGAGAAGCAGAAACAGAAGGAGAAGCAGAAAGAGAAGCAGGAGAAGGAGCAGGAGAAGGAAAAGCACCAAGAGAAGCAGAAAGAGCAGCAGAAGGAGAAGCAGGAGATGCAGAAACAGGAGAAGCAGAAGCAGAAGCAGAAGAAACAGGAGAAGGACAAGAAGCAGAAGCAGAAGGAGAAGCAGAAACAGAAGGAGAAGCAGAAAGAGAAGGAGGGAAAGCAGAAGAAGCAGAAGCAGGAGAAGCAGAAGCATAAGAATCCGAAGAAGCAGAAGCAGAACCTGAAGCAGAAGGAGAAGCTGGAGAAGCAGAAGAAGAAGAATCTGGAGAAGCAGAATGAGAAGCAGAAGGAGAAGCAGAAGCAGAAAGAGAATCAAAAGCAGAAGGAGAAGCAGAAGAAACAGAAGAAGTAGAAGCAGTAGCAGTAGTAGCAGAAGCAGAACGAGAAGCAGAAGGAAAAGCAGAAGAACAAGAAGGAAAAGGAGAAACAGAAGGAGAAGCAGAAGGAGAAGCAGAAAGAGAAGCAGGTAAAGCAGATGAAGAAGAAGCAGAAGGAGAATCAGAAGGAGAAGCAGAAGAAGGAGAAGGAGAAGCAGAAGAAGATGCAGAAGGAGAAGCAGAAGAAGCAGAAGCAGGAGAAGAAGGAAAAGCAGAAGAAGCAGAAGCAAAAGGAGAAGCAAAAGAAGGAGAAGGAGAAGAAGAAGAAGAAGTTTAAGGACAAGCACAAGCAGAAGGAGATGCAGAAGGAGAAGCAGGAGAAACAGAAGAAGCAGAAGCTGAAGGAGAAGCAGAAGTAGGAGAAGGAGAAGGAGGAGAAGCAGAAGCAGAAGGAGAAGCAGAAGCGGAATGAGAAGCAGAAAGAGAAGCAGGAGAAGCACAAGAAGCAGAAGCAGGAGAAGCCGAAAGAGAAGCAGCAGAAGAAGCAGAAACAGAAGCAGAAAGAGAAGCAGAAGCAGAAGGAGAAGCAGCAGAAGAAGTAGAACCAGAAATTCATGCAGGAGAAACAGAAGAAGCAGAGCAGAAGCAGAAGGAGAAGCAAAAAGAGAAGCAGAAGAAGTAGAAGAACCAGCAGAAGGAGAAGCAGCAGAAGAAGAAAAAATACAAGCAGGAGAAGCAGAAGCAGAAAGAGAAGTAGAAGCAGAAGAAGTAGAAGAAGAAGCAGTAGAAGCATAAGAAGCCGAAGCAGGAGAAGCAGAACCAGAAGAAAAAGAAGAAGTATAAGAAGCAGAAGCAGAGTGAGAAACAGAAGAAGGAGAAGGAGCAGCCGAAGGTGAAGCAGAAGGAGATGCAGAAGGAGAAAGAGAAGCAGGAACAGAAGGAGAAGAAGAAGGAGAAGTTGGAGAATCAGAAGAAGCAGAAGCAGAAAGAGAAGCAGAAGAAGGAGAAGGAGAAGCAGAAGGAGAAGGACAAGTAGGAGAAGAAGAAGAAGCAGAAGCGGGAGAAGCAGCAGCAGCAGAAGAAGAAACAGAAGAAGGAGAAGGAGCAGAAGGAGAAGCAGAAAGAGAAGCAGAAGAAGCAGTAGCAGGAGAAGCAGAAGCAGAAGAAACAGAAGAAGCCCAAGAACCAGAAGGAGAACCTGAAGCAGAAGGAGAAGCAGAAGCAGCAGAAGCTGGAAAAGCAGAAGCAGAAGAAACAGAACAAGCAGAAGAAGCAGAAGCAGAACGAGAAGCAGAAGAAGAAGAAGAAGGAGAAAGAGAAGGATTAGGAGTAGGAGAATAAGAAGCTGAAAGAGAAGCAGAAGGAGAAGCAGAAGGAGAAACAGAAGAAGCAGAAGCAGGAGAAGCAGAAGCAGAAGAAGATTGAGAAGCACAAGAAGGAGAAATTGAAGGAGAAGGAGAATGATACGGAGAAGCAGAAGGAGAAGTAGGAGAAGCAGAAGAAGGAGAAGCAGGAGAATCAGAAGCAGAAGAAACAGAAGAAGGAGAAGAGCAGAAGCAGAAGCAGAAGGAGAAGCAGAAGCAGAAGGAGAAGCAGAAGAAGCAGAAGCTGAAGCAGAAGAAGAAGAAACAGAAAAAGCAGAAGAAGCAGAAGAAGAAGCAGCAGGAGAAGCAGAAGAAGAAGAAGGAGAAAGAGAAGGATTAGGCGTAGGAGAAACAGAAGGATAAGCAGAAGCAGAAAGAGAAGGAGAATGAGAAGCAGAAGGAGCAGAAGCAGGAGAAGCAGAAGCATAATGAAAGGCAGAAGAAGGAGAAATTGAAACAGAAGAAGATGCAGAAGGAGAAGCAGAAGCAGTAGTAGAAGCAGAAGAAGGAGAAGGAGAAGGAGAAGCATAAAGAGAAACCGAAGGAGAAGCAGGAGAAGCAGAAGCAGGAGAAGCAGACTCAGAAGAAATAGAAGATGGAGAAGAAGCAGAAGCAGAAAGAGAAGCAGAAACAGAAGGAGAAGCAGAAATAGAAGCAGAAGAAGCCGAAGAAGCAAAAGGAGAACCTGAAGCAGAAGGAGAAGCTGGAGAAGCAGAAGAAGAAGAAACTGGAGAAGAAGGAGAACCAGAAGGAGAAGCAGAAGCAGAAAGAGAAGCAAAAGCAGAATGAGAAGCCGAAGAAACAGAAGAAGCAGAAGCAGTAGCAGAAGAAGCTGAAGATGCAGAAGCAGAAAGAGAAGCAGAAGGAATAGCAGAAGAACGAGAAGGAGAAACAGAAGGAGAAGCAGAAAGAGAAGCAGGAAAAGCAGAAGAAGCAGAAGCACTAGAAGCAGAAGCAGAAAACAGGAGAAGGACAAGAAGCAGAAGCAGAAGGAGAAGCAGAAACAGAAGCAGAAGCAGAAAGAGAAAGAGGGGAAGCAGAAGAAGCAGAAGCAGGAGAAGCAGAAGCATAAGAATCCGAAGAAGCAGAAGCAGACCTTGAACCAGAAGGAGAAGCAGGAGAAGGAGAAGAAGCAGAATCTGGAGAAGCAGAATGAGAAGCTGAAGTAGAAGCAGAAGCAGAAGCAGAAACAGAATCAAAAGCAGAAGGAGAAGCAAAAGAAACAGAAGAAGCAGAAGCAGTAGCAGTTGCAGCAGAAGCAGAAGAGAAGCAGAAGGAAAAGCAGAAGAACGAGAAGGAGAAGGAGAAACAGAAGGAGAAGCAGAAGGAGAATCAGAAGGAGAAGCAGAAGAAGCAGAAGGAGAAGCACAAGGAGAAGCGGAAGCAAAAGAAGCAGCAGAAGGAGAAGCAGAAGCAGAAGAAGATGCAGAAGGAGAAGCAGGAGAAGCAGAAGAAGCAGAAGCAAAAGGAGAAAGAGAAGGAGAAGAAGGAGAAGCAGAAGTAGAATCAGAAGAAGAAGAAGAAGAAGAAGAAGAAGAAGAAGAAGAAGAAGAAGAAGAAGAAGAAGAAGAAGAAGAAGAAGAAGAAGAAGAAGCAAAACAAACAGAAGAAGGAGAAGAGCAGAAGCAGAAAGAAAAGCAGAAGCAGAAGGAGAAGCAGAAAGAGAAGCAGGAGAAGCAGAAGAAGCAGGAGAAGCAGAAGCAGAAGAAACAGGAAAAGCCGAAGAAGCAGAAGCAGAATCTGAAGCAGAAGGAGAAACAGAAGAAGCACAATCTAAAGCAGAATCAGAAGAAACAGAAATAGTAGAATAAGCAGAAGTAAAAGCAACATGAGAAGCAGAAGAAGAAGACGGAGAATTCGAAAGAGAAGGATTAGGAGTAGGAGAAGGAACAGGATAAGCAGAAGCAGAAAGAGACGCAGAAGGAGAAGCAGCACGAGAATTAGGCGAAGCAGGAGAAGCAGAAGCAGGAGAAGCAGAAGAAACAGAAGACGCAGAAGCAGAATGAGAAGCAGAAGGAGAAATTGAAGCAGAAGCAGAAGCAGAAGGAGAAGCAGAAGAAGGAGAAGGAGAAGGAGAAGCCGAAAGAGAAGCAGAAAGAGAAGCAGAACGAGAAGCAGGAGAAGCAGAAGCAGGGAAGCATAAGCAGAAGGAGAAGCAGAAGGAAAAGCAGAAGAACGAGAAGGAGAAGGAGAAACAGAAGGAGAAGCAGAAAGAGAAGCAGAAGAAGGAGCAGGAGAAGGAAAAGCAGCAGGAGAAGCAGAAAGAGCAGCAGAATGAGAAGAAGGAGATGCAGAAACAGGAGAAGCAGAAGCAGGAGCAGAAGAAACAGGAGAAGGACAAGAAGCAGAAGCAGAAAGAGAAGCAGAAACAGAAGGAGAAGCAGAAAGAGAAAGAGAGGAAGCAGAAGAAGCAGAAGCAGGAGAAGCAGAAGCATAAGAATCCGAAGAAGCAGAAGCAGAACCTGAAGCAGAAGGAGAAGCTGGAGAAGCAGAAGAAGAAGAATCTGGAGAAGCAGAATGAGAAGCAGAAGGATAAGCAGAAGCAGAAAGAGAATGAAAAGCAGAAGGAGAAGCAGAAGAAACAGAAGAAGTAGAAGCAGTAGCAGTTGTAGCAGAAGCAGAACGAGAAAGAGAAGCAGGTAAAGCAGATGAAGAAGAAGCAGAAGGAGAAGCAGAAGGAGAAGCAGAAGAAGGAGAAAGAGAAGCAGAAGCAGAAGAAGATGCAGAAGGAGAAGCAGAAGAAGCAGAAGCAGAAGGAGAAGAAGGAAAAGCAGAAGAAGCAGAAGCAAAAGGAGAAGCAAAAGAAGGAGAAGGAGAAGCAGAAGCAGAAGAAGAAGCATAAGGACAAACACAAGCAGAAGGAGATGCAGAAGTAGAAGCAGGAGAAACAGAAGAAGCAGAAGCTGAAGGAGAAGCAGAAGTAGGAGAAGGAGAAGGAGGAGAAGCAGAAGCAGAAGGAGAAGCAGAAGCGGAATGAGAAGCAGAAAGAGAAGCAGGAGAAGCACAAGAAGCAGAAGCAGGAGAAGCCGAAATAGAAGAAGCAGAAGAAGCAGAAACAGAAGCAGAAGTAGAAGTAGAAGCAGAAGGAGAAGCAGCAGAAGAAGTAGAATCAGAAATTCAGGCAGGAGAAACAGAAGAAGCAGAGCAGAAGCAGAAGGAGAAGCAAAAAGAGAAGAAGAAGAAGAATTAGAAGAACCAGCAGAAGGAGAAGCAGCAGAAGAAGCAGAAATACAAGCAAGAGAAGCCGAAGAAGAAAGAGAAGTAGAAGCAGAAGAATCAGAAGAAGAAGAAGAAGCAGTAGAAGCATAAGAAGCAGAAGCAGGAGAAGCAGAACCAGAAGAAAAAGAAGAAGCATAAGAAGCAGAAGCAGAGGGAGAAGCAGAAGAAGGAGAAGGAGCAGCCGAAGGTGAAGCAGAAGGAGATGCAGAAGGAGAAAGAGAAGCAGAAACAGAAGGAGAAGAAGAAGGAGAAGTTGGAGAATCAGATGAAGCAGAAGCAGAAGCAGAAAGAGAAGCAGAAGAAGGAGAAGGAGAAGCAGAAGGAGAAGGACAAGTAGGAGAAGCAGAAGAAGCAGAAGTGGGAGAAGCAGCAGCAGAAGAAGAAGAAACAGAAGAAGGAGAAGGAGCAGAAGGAGAAGCAGAAGCAGAAGAAACAGAAGAAGCCCAAGAACCAGAAGGAGAACCTGAAGCAGAAGGAGAAGCAGAAGCAGCAGAAGCTGGAAAAGCAGAAGCAGAAGAAACAGAACAAGCAGAAAAAGCAGAAGCAGAACGAGAAGCAGAAGAAGAAGAAGGAGAAAGAGAAGGATTGGGAGTAGGAGGAGCAGAAGCAGAATAAGAAGCTGAAAGAGAAGCAGAAGGAGAAACAGAAGAAGCAGAAGCAGGAGAAGCAGAAGCAGAAGAAGATTGAGAAGCACAAAAAGGAGAAATTGAAGGAGAAGGAGAATGAGACGGAGAAGCAGAAGGAGAAGTAGGAGAAGCAGAAGAAGAAGAAGCAGGAGAAGCAGATGCAGAAGAAGCAGAAGCTGAAGCAGAAGAAGAAGAAACAGAAAAAGCAGAAGAAGCAGAAGAAAAGCAGCAGGAGAAGCAGAAGAAGAAGAAGGAGAAAGAGAAGGATTAGGCGTAGGAGAAACAGAAGGATAAGCAGAAGCAGAAAGAGAAGGAGAAGGAGACGCAGGAGAAGCAGAAGGAGCAGAAGCAGGAGAAGCAGAAGCATAATGAAAGGCAGAAGAAGGAGAAATTGAAACAGAAGATGCAGAAGGAGAAGCAGAAGCAGTAGTAGAAGCAGAAGAAGGAGAAGCAGAAGGAGAAGCATAAAGAGAAACCGAAGGAGAAGCAGGAGAAGCAGAAGCAGGAGAAGCAGAATCAGAAGAAAAAGAAGATGGAGAAGAAGCAGAAGCAGAAAGAGAAGCAGAAACAGAAGAAGAAGCAGAAATAGAGGCAGAAGAAGCCGAAGAAGCAAAAGGAGAACCTGAAGCAGAAGGAGAAGCAGGAGAAGCAGAAGAAGCAGAATCTGGAGAAGAAGAAGGAAAACCAGAAGGAGAAGCAGAAGCAGAAAGAGAAGCAAAAGCAGAAGGAGAAGCAGAAGAAACAGAAGAAGCAGAAGAAGTAGCAGAAGAAGCTGAAGATGCAGAACCAGAAAGAGAAGCAGAAGGAATAGCAGAAGAACGAGAAGGAGAAACAGAAGGAGAAGCAGAAGGAGAAGCAGGAAAAGCAGAAGAAACAGAAGCAGACGGAGAAGCAGAAGAAGGAGAAGGAGAAGCCCAAGGGGAAGAAGAAGCAGAAGGAAAAGCACAAGCAGAAGGAGATGCAGAGGGAGAAGCAGGAGATGCAGAAGAAGCAGAAGCACAAGGAGAAGAAGAAGGAGAAGAATCAGAATCAGAAGAAGCAGAAGCAGAAATAGAAAGAGAAGCCGACGAAGAGAAGCAGAACGAGAAGAAGGAGAAGCAGAAGAAGCAGAAGCGGGAGAAGCAGAAGAAGAAACGGAAGAAGGAGAAGGAGCAGAAGCAGAAGGAGAAGCAGAAAGAGAAGCAGGAAAAGCAGAAGAAGCAGAAGCAGGAGAAGCAGAAGGAGAAGAAACAGGAGAAGGACAAGAAGCAGAAGCAGAAGGAGAAGCAGAAACAGAAGGAAAAGCAGAAACAGAAAGGAGGGAAGCCGAAGTAGCAGAAGCAGGAGAAGCAGAAGCATAAGAATCCGAAGAAGCAGAAGCAGAAGCAGAACCTGAAGCAGAAGGAGAAGCAGGAGAAGCAGAAGAAGAAGAATCTGGAGAAGCAGAATGAGAAGCTGAAGTAGAAGCAGAAGCAGAAGCAGAAAGAGAATCATAAAGCAGAAGGAGAAGCAGAAAGAAACAGAAGAAGCAGAAGCAGTAGCAGTTGCAGCAGAAGCAGAAGGAGAAGCAGAAGGAAAAAGCAGAACGAGAAGGAGAAGGAGACACAGAAGGAGAAGCAGAAGGAGAAGCAGAAGGAGAAGCAGAAGAAGCAGAAGGAGAAGCAGAAGGAGAAACAGAAGCAGAAGAAGCAGCAGAAAGAGAAGCAGAAGCAGAAGAAGATGCAGAAGGAGAAGCACTAGAAGCAGAAGAAGCAGAAGCAGAAGGAGAAGTAGAAGAAGGAGAAGGAGAAGGAAGAGCCGCAGAAGCAATAGGAGAAGCAGAAAGAGAAGCAGAAGAAGAATGAGAAGCAGAAAGAGAAGCAGTAGAAGCAGAAGAAGCAGTAGAAGCAAAAGAAGCAGGAAAAGCAGAATCAGAAGAAAGAGAAGAAGAAGAAGAAGAAGAAGAAGAAGAAGAAGAAGAAGAAGAAGAAGAAGAAGAAGAAGAAGAAGAAGAAGCAGCATAAGGAGAAGCATAAGGAGAAGCATAAGGAGAAGCATAAGGAGAAGTATAAGGAGAAGCAGTAGAAGCAGAAGAAGCAGAAAGAGGAGAAGCAGAAGCAGAAGAAAAAGAATAAGCAAAAGAAGCAGAAGCAGAAGTAGTGGGAGAAGCAGAAGAAGGAGAAGGAGAAGGAGCAGCAGAAGGAGAAAGAGAAGCAGAAAGAGAAGCAGAAACAGAAGGAGAACATGAAGGAGAAGAAGGAGAATCAGAAGAAGCAGAAAGAGAAGGAGAAGAAGGAGAAGCAGAAGTAGAATCAGAAGAAACAGAAGAAGAAGAAGAAGAAGAAACAGAAGCAAAAGAAACAGAAGAAGGAGAAGAGCAGAAGCAGAAGCAGAAGGAGAAGCAGAAGCAGAAGGAGAAGCAGAAAGAGAAGCAGGAGAAGCAGAAGCAGAAGAAACAGGAGAAGCCGAAGAAGCAGAAGCAGAATCTGAAGCAGAAGGAGAAACAGAAGAAGCACAATCTGAAGCAGAAGCAGAAGAAACAGAAATAGTAGAATAAGCAGAAGCAGAAGCACCAGGAGAAGCAGAAGAAGAAGAAGGAGAAGGCGAAAGAGAAGGATTAGGAGTAGGAGAAGCAAAAGGATAAGCAGAAGCAGAAAGAGACGCAGAAGGAGAAGCAGCAAGACAAGTAGGAGAAGCAGGAGAAGCAGAAGCAGGAGAAGCAGAAGAAATAGAAGAGGCAGAAGCAGAATGAGAAGCAGACGGAGAAATTGAAGCAGAAGCAGAAGGAGAAGCAGAAGCAGAAGGAGAAGCAGAAGAAGGAGAAAGAGAAGGAGAAGCAGAACGAGAAGCAGAACGAGAAGCAGGAGAAGCCGAAGCAGGAGAAGCAGAAGCAGAAGAAACAGAAGAAGGAGAAGAAGCAGAAGCAGAAGGAGAAGCAGAAACAGAAGGAAAAGCAGAAAGAGAAGCAGGAGAAGCAGAAGAAGAAGCAGCAGGAGAAGCAGAAGCAGAAGAAGCCGAAAAAGCAAAAGCAGAACCTGAAGCAGAAGGAGAAGCAGGAGAAGCAGAAGAAGCAGAATCTGGAGAAGCAGAAGGAGAAGCAGAAGCAGAAAGAGAAATAGTAGAATAAGCAGAAGCAGCAGGAGAAGCAGAAGAAGAAGATGGAGAAGGCGAGAGAGAACCAAAATCAGAAGGAGAAGCAGAAGAAACAGAAGAAACAGAAGCACTAGCAGAAGAAGCTGAAGATGTAGAAGCAGAAAAAGAAGCACAAGAAATAGCAGAAGAACGAGAAGGAGAAGGAGAAACAGAAGGAGAAGCAGAAGCAGAAAAAGAATCAGGAAAAGCAGAAGCAGAAACAGACGGAGAAGCAGAAGAAGGAGAAGGAGAAGCAGAAGCAGAAGAAGAAGCAGAAGGAAAAGCACAAGCAGAAGGAGATGCAGAAGGAATAGCAGGAGAAGCAGAAGAAGCAGAAGCAGAAGGAGAAGAACTAAAGAGAAGAAGCAGAAGCGGGAGAATCAGAAGTAGAAAGAGAAGCCGACGAAGAGAAGCAGAACGAGAAGCAGGAGAAGCAGAAGAAGCAGAAGCGGGAGAAGCAGAAGAAGTAGAAACAGAAGAAGGAGAAGGAGCAGAAGCAGATGGAGAAGCAGAAGCAGAAGGGGAAGCAGAAAGAGAAGCAGGAAAAGCAGAAAAGCAGAAGCAGGAGAAGCAGAAGCAGAAGAATACGAAGAAGCAGAAGCAGAAGCAGAACCTGAAGCAGAAGGAGAAGCAGGAGAAGCAGAAGAAGCAGAATCTGGAGAAGCAGAATGACAAGCTGAAGGAGAAGCAGAAGCAGAAAGAGAATCAAAAGCAGAAGGAGAAGCAGAAGAAACAGAAGAAGCAGAAGCAGTAGCAGTTACAGCAAAAGCAGAAGGAGAAGCAGAAGGAAAAGCAGGAGAACGAGAAGGAGAAGGAGAAACAGAGGCAGAAGCAGAAGGAGAAGAAGAAGCAGAAGAAAGAGCATAAGGACAAGCACAAGCAGAAGGAGATGCAGAACGAGAAGCAGGAGAAGCAGAAGAAGCAGAAGATGAAGGAGAAGCAGAAGTAGGAGAAGGAGAAGGAGGAGAAGCAGAAGCAGAAGGAGAAGCAGAAGCGGAATGAGAAGCAGAAAGAGAAGCAGGAGAAGCACAAGATGCAGAAGCAGGAGAAGCCGAAAGAGAAGAAGCAGAAACAGAAGCAGAAGTAGATGCAGAAGCAGAAGGAGAAGCAGCAGAAGAAGTAGAACCAGAAATTCAGGCAGGAGAAACAGAAGAAGCAGAAGCAGAATGAGAAGCAGAAGGAGAAATTGAAGCAGAAGCAGAAGCAGAAGGAGAAGCAGAAGCAGAAGGAGAAGCAGGATCAGGAGAAGCAGAAAGATAAGCAGTACGAGAAGCAGGAGAAGCGGAAGCAGGAGAAGCAAAAGCAGAAGAAACAGAAGAAGGAGAAGAAGCAGAAGCAGAAAAAGAAGCAGAAACAGAAGGAAAAGCAGAAAGAGAAGCAGGAGAAGCAGAAGATGCAGCAGCAGGAGAAGCAGAAGCAGAAGAAGCCAAAGAAGCAGAAGCAGGACCTGAAGCAGAAGGAGAAGCAGGAGAAGCAGAAGAAGCAGAATCTGGAGAAGGAGAAGGAGAAGCAGAAGCAGAAAGAGAAGTAAAAGCAGAAGGACAAGCAGAAGAAGAAGCAGAAGAAGCCGAGGCAGTAGCAGAAGAAGCAGAAGATTCAGAAGCAGAAGGAGAAGCGAAAGGAAAAGCAGAAGAACTAGAAGGAGAAGGAGAAACAGAAGGAGAAGCAGAAGGAGAAGCAGAAGAAGGAGCAGGAGAAGGAAAAGCAGCAGGAGAAGCAGATAGAGCAGCAGAAGGAGAAGCAGGAGATGCAGAAACAGGAGAAGTAGAAGCAGAAGAAACACGAGAAGGACAAGAAGCAGAAGCAGAAGGAGAAGCAAAAACAGAAGGAGAAGCAGAAAGAGAAGGAGGGGAAGCAGAAGAAGCAGAAACAGGAGAAGCAGAAGCAGAAGAACCCGAAGAAGCAGAAGCAGAACCTGAAGAAGAAGGAGAAGCAGGAGAAGCAGAAGAAGCAGAATCTGGGGAAGCAGAATGAGGAGGTGAAGGAGAAGCAGAAGCGGAAAGAGAATCAAAAGCAGAAGGAGAAGCAGAAGAAACAGAAGAAGCAGAAGCAGTAGTAGTTGCAGGAGAAGCAGAAGGAGAAGCAGAAGGAAAAGCAGAAGAACGAGAAGGAGAAGGAAAAACAGAAGCAGAAGCAGAAGGAGAATCAGAAGGAGAAGCAGAAGAAGCAGAAGGAGAAGCAGAAGCAGAAGAAGATGCAGAAGGAAAAGCACAAGCAGAAGAAGATGCAGAAGGAGAAGCACTAGAAGCAGAAGAAGCAGAAGCAGAAGGAGAAGTAGAAGTAGGAGAAGGAGAAGGAAGAGCCGCAGAAGAAATAGGAGAAGCAGAAGGAGAAGCAGAAGCAGAATGAGAAGCAGAAAGTGAAGCAGTAGAAGCAGAAGAAGCAGGAAAAGAAGAAGCAGAAGAAAGAGAAGAAGAAGAAGAAGAAGAAGAAGAAGA
>NW_012289550.1:0-780 GCF_000151885.1 Dipodomys ordii | reverse complement strand
GGGACCCGCCGCGCGGCGCGAGCGCCTCGGGCCCGGGCCCCGGACCCGCGGTCATCGACGACCGCGGCCTCGCCCGCCGCCGGGCGCGAGACCCGAGCGCAGACTCGGCCGCCGCCGGGCGCGAGACCCGAGCGCAGACTCGCCCGCCGCCGAGCGCGGGAACCGAGCGCAGACTCGCCCGCCGCCGGGCGCGGGACCCGAGCGCAGACTCACCCGCAGGCAGACGGCGCGAGCGCGGGCAGCCGCTCTCCCCGAGTGGCGGGAGATTTCAGGCGGCACCGGAAGCGGAAGTGACGCGCGTGGAAGGCACGCCCCGGACGTCCCGCCCCCGCCGCCTCCGCCGCGCGTGCGCGTGGGGCTCCCCGGTTTGTAGCTCGGGCGGGCGCGGCGCTGGACCCCGTCACACAGCTCTTGCGCCGCCGCGGAGGGAGTGCGCAGGCGCAGGCGCACCTCGCATGGCGTCCGCACGTCACGCTTCCCACGCTCCGGCCTGCTCCCGTCCCTCCATTCTTCCCATCTCATTCCAGAAGGTGGTTTTGCTTTGGGGTGGATGTCAGGTTGAGGGGCGAGGATGGCGCCCCGCGCCTGCCGCCGAGCTGAGGCCCCGGTGCCCAGGCGGGACGCGGCGACGCAGGGGACCTGGGACGGCCTCCCGTTCGTCCACCTCCTCTACCTGCGTTATGACCCAGAGCCAGTCCTTTAAGAACAGAGCTGCAGAACAGTCCTCACTCGGAGCCACAGCGTGCCGCCAGGCAAACACAGAGCCCGCCTCGAGCCTGA
>NW_012289549.1:0-7233 GCF_000151885.1 Dipodomys ordii | reverse complement strand
AGCAGGGGACACAGCAGGACACAGAGGGCAACAAAGGGGGCACACAGTGGGACACAGTGGGACACAGCGGGGTACACAGCGGGACACAGCGGGGACACAGCAGCGGCACAGTGGGAAACAGCGGGACACACCGGGGGACAAAGCGGGACACACCGGTATACTGCGGGACACAGCGGGGGACACAGCAGGGGACACAGAGCCGCACATAGCGGTAGAGAGTGGAACACAGCAGGGACAGAGCGGGGACACAGCGGGGGACCCAGCGAGGACCCAGAGTGACACATGAGGACACAGCGGGACACAGCGGGGGACCCAGCTAGGACACAGCGGGACACAAATGGGGACACAGCAAGGTCACAGCAGGACACAGCGGAAAAGAGCGGGACACAGCAGGGGACACAGCCGGGGACACAGCGGAACAAAGCAGGGGACACAGCGGGGACACAGCGGGACACAGTGTGGACACAGAGGGATACACAGAGAGGACACAGCGTGACACATGGGGACACAGCGGACATAGCGGGGGACACAGAGAGGACACCGCGGACACAAATGGGTACACAGCAAGGACACAGGGGACACAGCAGGAAAGAGGGGACACAGCAGGGGACACAGCCGGGGACACAGCGGGGTACAGCGGCACACAATGGGTCCACAGTGGGGGCCATAGCGGGGGACACAACGGGTGACACAGCGGGTCACAGTGGGGTACACAAAGGAACACAGTGGGGGACACTGTAGCAGACACAGTGGGACATATCGGGACACAGCGGGACACAGAAGGGACAGAACGGGGCACAGCAGGGAGACACAGCGGGGACACAGCGGGGACACATCGGTACACAGCGGGACACAGCCGATACACAGCAATACACAGCCGGACACAGCGGGAAACACAACCGGACACAGCGGGGGACACAGCGGGACACAGCGGGGGACACAGCGGGACACAGCCGGACACAGTGGGGACAGAGCGGAACACAGCGGGGACAGAGCGGAGGACACAGCGGGGCACAAATTCAGACACCACGGGATACAGCGGAACATAGCGGGGACACAGCGGGGGACACAGAGGGTGACACAGCTGGTGACAGCGGTGACACAGCTGGGGACAGATGGGACACACCGGGACACAGCGGGGGACATCGGGGACACAGGGGGGACACAGCGAGACACAGCGGGGGAAACAGCGAGGACACAGCGTTGACACAGGGGGGACACAGCGGGACACAGCGGGACAAAACGCGACACAGCGGGACACAGAGGGGATACAGCGGGGGACAGCGGGGACACCCCTGGGGACAGCAGGGACACAGCTGGACACGGAGGGGGACAGGAGGGACACAGCGGGACACAGCGGGGACACACCGGGGACACAGCGGGACACACCGGGGACCCAGCCGGGACACAGCGGGTCACAGCAGGGACACAGTGGGGGACACAGCCAGGACACAGCGGGACACAGAGGGATGCACAGAGAGGACACAGCGTGACACATGGGGACACAGCGGGACACATCGGGGGACACAGAGAGGATACAGCGGACACAAATGGGTACACAGCAAGGACACAGCGAGACACAGCGGGAAAGAGCGGGACAAAGCGGGGAACACAGCCGGGGACACAGCGGGACACAGCAGGGGACACAGGGGGACACAGCGGGACACAGTGGGGACACAGCGGGACACAACGGGGGACACAGCAGGACACTGCGGGGTACACAGCGGGACACAGCGGGACACAAAGGGACACAGCAGGGACACAGCGGGGGACACAGCGGGACACAAAGGGGGACACAGCATTACACAGCGGGGAAACAGCGGGACACAGCGGGGACACAGCAGGGGACACAGCAGAACACAGATGGGAAAAAAGGGGGCACACAGCGGGACACAGTGGGACACAGCAGGGTACACAGCGGGACACAGCGGGGACACAGCAGGGGCACAGTGGGAAAAAGCGGGACACAGCGGGGGACAAAGCGGGACACACCGGGATACAGCGGGACACAGAGGGGGACACAGCAGGGGACACAGAGCCGCACACAGCGGGAGAGAGTGGAACACAGCAGGAACACAGCGGGGACACAGCGGGACATCGCGGGGACAAAGCGAGGACAGAGCGGGACACAGAGGTACACAACGAGGGACACAGCGGGGGACAGTGGGGACAAACCGGGGAACAACGGGGACAGAGCGGGACACAGCTGGGACACAGTGGGAACACAGCGGCACACATCGGGTGACACAACGGGTGACACAGCGGGACACAGTGGGGTACACAAAGGGACACAGTGGGGGACACTGTAGCGGACACAGTGGGACATATCGGGACACAGCGGGACACAGCAGGGAACAGAGCGGGGGACACAGCGGGACACAGCGGGGAAATAGTGGGGGACACAGCAGGGACACAGCGGGATACAGAAGGACACAGCGAGGACACAGTGGGACACAGGAAGACACAGCGGGGACACAGCGGGGACACAGCGGGGGACACAGTGGGACACAGCGGGGACACAGAGGGACTCACTGGTTACACAGCGAGGACACACCAGGGACACAGCGGGACACAGCGGACACACAGCAGGGACACAGCGGGACACAGAGAGGACACAGCGGGACACAGCGGGGGATACAGGGGGGACAGCGGTGACACACTGGCGGACAGCGGGGACACAACGGGACACAGCGGGACACAGCGGGGGACACAGCGGGACACAGTGGGGGACACAGCGGGGGACAGAGCGGGACACAGCTGGGGACACAGTGGAACACATCATGGACACAGCGGGTCACAGCGGGGAAATAGTGGGGGACACAGCGAGGGACACAGCGGGATACAGAAAGACACAGCGAGGACACAACGAGGACACAACGGGACACAGGAGGACACAGCGGGGACACAGCGGGGACACAGCGGGGGACACAGTGGGACACAGCGGGGACACAGAGGGACTCAGCGGTTACACAGCGAGGACACACCAGGGACATAGCCGGACACAGCGGAGACACAGCAGGGACACAGTGAGACACAGCGAGGACACAGTGGGACACAGCGTGGGCTACAGCGGGGGACAGCGGTGACACACCGGCGGACAGCGTGCACACAGCGGTTCACAGCGGGACATAGCGTGGACACAGCGGGGACACAGCGGGACCCAGCGGGACACAGCGGGGACACAGCGGGACACAGCGGGGGACACAGCAGGGGACACAGAGGGGGACAGCTGGGACACAGAGGGACACAGCAGGACACAGCGGGGAGACACAGCGGGGACACAGCGGGGACACAGCAGAACACAGTGGGGACACAACGGGGGACAGCAGGGAGACACAGCGGGTCTACAGCGGGGACACATCGGTACAGAGCGGGGACACAGTGTGGGAAAAAGCGAGGAAACAGCGGGACACAGAAGGATACACAGACAGGACACAGCGTGACACATGGGGACACAGCGGGACACAGCGAGGGACACAGAGAGGACACAGCGGGACACAAATGGGGACACAGCAAGGACACAGCGGGACACAGCGGGAAAGAGCGGGACACAGCGGGGGACACAGACGGGGACACAGCGGGACACAGCGGGGGACACAGCAGGGACACATCGGGTCACAGCGCGGACACAGTGGGGGACACAGCAAGGACACAGCGGGACACAGAGGGATACACAGCGAGGACACAGCGTGACACATGGGGACCCAGCGGGACCCAGCAAGGGACCCAGCGAGGACACAGCGGGACACAAGTGGGGACACAGCAAGGACACAGCGTGAAAGAGCGGGACACAGTGGTACACTGCGAGGGACACAGCGGGGGACAGGGGGACAAACCGGGGAACAACGGGGAAACAGCGGGACACAGCTGGGACAAAGTGAGGACACAGCGGGACACAGCGGGGACACAGCGAGTACACAGCGGGACACAGCCGGACACAGCAGGACACAGAGGGCAACACAGCAAGGGACATAGCGGGACAGAGCGGGACACAGCGGGTACACAGTTGGACACATCGGGGATACAGCAGGGACACAGCTGGACACAGCGGGGCACAGAGAAGGATATAGCGGGGGACACAGCGGGACACAGCGGGACAGAGGGGGGAACACATCGGGATATAGCAGAGGACACAACGAGGACAAAGCGGGACACAGAGGGACACAGCAGGGGACACAGCAAGGCCACATCGAGACACAGCGTGACACAGCGGGGGACACAGCAGGACACAGCGGGTCACAGCGGGGAACACAGCGGGGGACACAGCATGGACACAGCGGTTCACAGTGGGGAAATAGTGAGGGACACAGCGGGGACACAGCGGGATACAGAAGGACACAGCGAGGACACAGCGGGACACAGGAAGACACAGCTGGGACACAGCGGGGACACAGCGGGGGACACAGTGGGACACAGCGGGGACACAGAAGGACTGAGCGGTTACACAGCGAGGACACACCAGGGACACAGCGGGACACAGCGGACACACAGCGGGGTCACAGCGGGACACAGAGAGGACACAGCGGGACACAGCGGGGGATACAGCGGGGGATACAGCGGGGGACAGCGGTGACACACCGGCAGACAGGGGGGATACAGCGGGACACGGCGAGACACAGCGGGGGACACAGCGGGACACAGCGGGGGACACAGTGGATCACAGCGAGGACACAGTGGGACACAGCGGGGACACAGCGGGACACAGCTGGGGACACAGGCCGACAAAGCAGGACACAGCGGGACACAGCGGGAAACAGCAGGACACAGCGGGGGACACACCGGGACACAGCGTAGGGTCACCGCAAGAACACAGCGGGACACAGGAGGACACAGCAGGGACACAGCGGGGACACAGCGGGGGACACTGTGGGACACAGCGGGGGACACAGCGAGTACACAGCGGGGACATAGGGGGACACTGCGGGACACAGTGGAACACAGCGGGGACACAGAGAGACATAGCAGTTACACAGCGAGGATACACCAGAGACACAGCGGGCCACAGCAGGCACACAGCGGGGACACAGCGAGACACAGCGGGACCCAGCGGGGACACAGCAGGGACACAGCGAGGGACACAGCAGGGACACAGCCGGACACAGCGGGGGACACAGAGGCGGACACACAGAACACAGCGGGACACAGCGCGACACAGCGGGACACAGCGAGGACACAGAGAGGACAGAGTGGGACACAGCGGGGAACACAGCGGGGGACACAGCGGGACACAGCGGGACACAGCGGGGGACACAGCATGGACACAGCAAGTCACAGCGGGGAAATAGTGGGGGACACAGCGGGGACACAGCTGGGGACACATCAAAGGATACAGCGGGTGACACAGCGCGGCAAACAGCTGGAAACAGCGGGGGACACAGCGAGGACACAGAAGGACACAGCGGGGTACACAGAGGAAGACACAGCGGTACACATCGGGACACAGCGGGGACACAGCGGAACCCAGCGGGACACAGCGGGGACACAGCGGGACATCGCGGGGACAAAGCGAGGACAGAGCGGGACACAGAGGTACACAGCGAGGGACAAAGCAGGGAACATTGGGGACAAACCGGGGATACAGCGGGACACAGCTGGGACACAGCAAGGACACAAAGGGACACAGCGGGACACAGCGGGGGACACAGCGGGACACAGCGGGACACAGCGGGGACAAAGCAGGGGACAAAGCGGGGACACAGCGGGACACAGCGGGACAAAACGGGACACAGCTGGACACAGCGGGGACACAGCAGGGGACACAGTGGGAGACAGCGGGGACACAGCGAGGACACAGCGGGACACAGCGGAATGCAGTGGGGACACAGCGGGGGACAGCAGGGAGACACAGCGGGGACACAGCGGGGACACATCGGTACAAAGCGGGAAACAGGGGGTGCACAGCAGGACACAGCGGGACACAGCGGGAAACACAACTGGACACAGAGGGGGACACAGCGGGACACAGCGGGGGATACAGCGGGACAATGCGGGACACAGTGGGGACATAGTGGGACACAGCGGGGACACAGCGGGTGACACAGCGGGGACACAGCGGGGACAAAACGACACACAGCGGGGACACAGCGGGGACACAGGGGACTCAGCAGCGACACAGCGGAACAGAGCGGGGACACAGCGGGACACAGCAGCGACATAGCGGAACACAGCGGGGGACACAGAGGGACACAGCCTGGGACAGAGCGGGACACAGCGTGGACACAGCGGGGCAAACAGCGGGAAACAGCGGGAGACATAGCGAGGACACAGCAGGACACAGCGGGGTACACAGAGGCAGACACAGCGGTACACATCGGGACACAGCGGGGACAGAGCGGGACACAGCAGGACACAGCTGGGGACACAGCGGGGGACACAGCAGGGGACACAGCAGGACACAGGGGACACAGCGGGACACAGCCGGTACACAGCAATACACAGCGGGACACAGCGGGACACAGCAGGGACACAGCGGGTCACAGCAGGGACAAAGTGGGGGACACAGCGAGGACATAGCGGGACACAGAGGGATACACAGAGAGGACACAGCCTGACACATGGGGACACAGCGGGACACAGCGGGGGACACAGAGAGTACACAGCGGGACATAAATGGGTTCACAGCAAGGACACAGCGGGACACAGCGGGAAAGAGTGGGACACAGCGGGGGACACATACGGGGACACAGCAGGGTACAGTGGCACACAGTGGGGACACAGCGCTGGACACAGAGGGGGACACAGCGGGACACAAAGGGGGACACAGCATTACACAGCGGGGACACAGCAGGACACAGCGGGGACACAGCAGGGGACACAGCAGGACACAGATGGGAACAAAGGGGGCACACAGCGGGACACAGTGGGACACAGCAGGGTACACAGCGGGACACAGCGGGGACACAGCAGGGGCACAGTGGGAAAAAGCGGGACACAGTGGGTGACACAAAGGGACACAGCGGGGGACACAGCGGGGAACACAGCGGGACTCAGCGGGACACAGCGGTGGACACAGCATGGACATAGCGGGTCACAGCGGGGAAATAGTGGGGGACAAAGCGGGGGACACAGCGGGATACAGAAGGACACAGCGAGGACACAGCAGGGACACAGCGGGGACACAGCGGGGGACACAGTGGGACACAGCAGGGGATACAGCGAGGACACAGCGGGACACAGCCGGATACAGCAGGACACAGAGGGGAACACAGCGGAGGACACAGCGGGACACAGCGG
>NW_012289548.1:0-9158 GCF_000151885.1 Dipodomys ordii | reverse complement strand
CACACAGCCGGGACTCAGCGGGTGACACAGCATGGGACACAGCCGGTGACACAGCGGGACACAGCGGGACACAGCGGGGACACAGCGGGACACAGCGGGGGACACAGAGGCCGACAAAGCAGGACACAGCGGGACACAGCGGTAAACAGCAGGACAGAGTGGGAGACACACCGGGACACAGCGGGGGTCACAGCGAGGACACAGCGGGACACAGGAGGACACAGCGGGGAAACAGCGGGGACATAGTGGGGACACAGTGGGACAGATCGGGGTATACAGCGAGGACACAGTGGGGACATAGGGGGACACTGCGGAACACAGTGGAACACAGCGGGGAAACAGAGGGACATAGCAGTTACACAACGAGGACACAACAGGGACACAGAGGGACACAGCGGGGACACAGCGGGGACACAGCGGGACCCAGCGGGGGACACAGCCGGGGACAGCTGGGACACACATGCGGACAGCGGGGACACAACTGGACACAGCAGGGGACATCGGGGACACAGCGGGACAAAGCGGGACACAGTGGGAGCCAGCGTTGAAACAGCAGGGACACAGCGGATCACAGGGGGGACACAGTGGGGGACACAGCGAGGACACAGCGGGACACAGTGGGATACACAGAGAGGACACAGCGTGACACCTGGGGACACAGCGGGACACAGCGGGTGACCCAGCGAGGACACAGCGGGACACAAATGGGGACACAGCAAGGACACAGCGTGACACAGCAGGAAAGAGCGGGACACAGCTGGGGACACACACGGGGACACAGCGGGACAAAGCAGGGGACACAGCGTGGACACACAGGGGACAGCAGGCACACAGCGGGACACAGCGGAACACAGCAGGACACAGCGGGACACAGCCGGGAACACAGCGGGGGACACAGCGGGACACAGCGGGGGAAACAGCATGGACACAGCAGGTCACAGCGGCGAAATAGTGGGGGACACAGCGGGGGACACAGCGGGATACAGAAGGACACAGCGAGGACACAGCGGGACACAGAGGACACAGCGGGGACACAGCGGGGACACAGCGGGGGACACAGTGGGACACAGGGGGACACAGAGGGACTCAGCGGTTACACAGCGAGGACACACCAGGGACACAGTGGGACACAGCGGAGACACAGCGGGGACACAGCAGGACACAGCGAGGACAAAGCGGGACACAGCGGGGGATACAGCGGGGGACAGCGGTGACACACCGGCGGACAGCGGGGACACAGCGGGACGCAGCGTGACACAGCAGGACACAGTGGGGGACACAGCGGGGGACACAGCGGGACACAAATGGGGACACAGCAAGACACAAATGGGGACACAGCAAGGACACAGAGGGACACAGCGGGAAAGAGCGGGACACAGTGGGTGACACAGCGAAGAAACAGCGGGACACAGAACGACACACAGCGAGGAAACAGCGTGACACATGGGGACACAGCGGGACACATCGGGCGAGAGAGCAGGACACTGCGGGGTACACTTTAGGACACAGCTGGACACAAAGGGACACAGCAGGGACACAGCAGGGGACACAGCGGGACACAAAGGGGGACACAGAGTTACACAGCGGGGACACAGCGGGACACAGCTGGGACACAGCTGTGGACACAGCAGGACACAGCGGGACATCGCGGGGACAAATCGAGGACAGAGCGGGACACAGAGGTAAACAGCGAAGGACACAGCGGGGAACAGTGGGGACAAACCGGGGAACAACGGGGACACAGCAGGACACAGCTAGGACACAGCGGGGACACAGCGGGAACACAGCAGGGGACACAGTGGGACACAGCAGGGGATACAGCGAGGACACAGAGGGGACATAGGGGGACACTGCGGGACACACTGGGACACAGCGGGGACACAGAGGGACATAACAGTTACACAGCGAGGACACACCAGGGACACAGCGGGACACAGAGGGGACACAGCGGGGGACAGAGTGGGGGACACAACGGTAAACAGCGGGGGACACAGCGGGACTCAGAGGGGGACACAGCAAAGAACACAGCGGGACACAGCGGGGACACAGCGGGACACAGCGGGACCCAGCGGGGACACAGCAGGACACAGCGGGACACAGCGGGAGACAGCGGGACACAGCGGGGACACAGCGAGGACACAGAGGGACAAAGCGGGACACAGCATGGACACAGCGGGTCACAGTGGGAAAATAGTGGGGGACACAGCGGGGGACACAGCGGGATACAGAAGGACACAGCGAGGACACAGCTGGACACAGGAGGACACAGCGGGGACACAGCGGGGACACAATGGAACACAGCAAGGACACAGCGGGACACAGTGTGACACAGCGGGGACACAGCGGGACACAGCGGTGGACACAGGCCGACAAAGCATGACTCAGCGGGACACAGCGGGAAACAGCAGGACACAGCGGGGGGCACATCGGGAAACAGCGGGGGTCACAGCAAGAACACAGCGGGACACAGGAGGACACATCGGGGACACAGCGGGGACACAGCGGGGACACAGCGAGAGACACAGTGGGACACAGCGGGGGACACAATGAGGACACAGTGGGGACATAGGGGGACACTGCAGGACACAGTGGAACACAGCGGGGACACAGAGGGACATAGCAGTTAAACAGTGAGGACACAGCGGGGACACAGCAGGACACAGCGTGGACACAGCGGGGACACAGCGAGACACAGCGGGACCCAGCGGGGACAAAGCGGGACACAACAGGGTACACAGAGGGGGACACAGCAGAACACAGCGGGACACAGCGCGACACAGTGGGACACAGTGGGGACACAGCGAGGACACAGCGGGACACAGCGGGACACAGCGCGGGACACAGCATGGACACAGCAAGTCACAGCGGGGAAATAGTGGGGGACACAGCGACAGACACAGCAGGATACAGAAGGACACAGCGAGGACACAGCGGGACACAGGAGGACACAGCGGGGACACAGCGGGGAAACAGCGGGGGACACAGTGGGACACTGCGGGGACACAGAGGGGCTTAGCGGTTACACAGTGAGGACACACCAGGGACACAGCGGGGGACACAGCAGGGGACACATCAGGGGACAGCGGGGACACAGAGGGACACAGCAGGACACAGCGGGGAAACAGCAAGGACACAACGGGACACAGCGGGACACAGCGGGGGACACGGCAGGGGCCACAGCGGGACACAGCGGGGGACACAGCGGGACACAGCGGGACACAGCTGGGACAAAGAGTGGGACAAAGCGCGGACACAGCGGGACAAAACGGGACACAGCTGGACACAGCGGGGACACAGCAGGGGACAGAGCGGGGGACAGCGGGGACACAGCCGGACACAGCAGGACTCAGCGGGAAACAGCGGGGACACAGCGAGGACACAGCGGGACACAGCGGGACACAGAGGGGACACAGCGGCGGACAGCAGGAAGACACAGCGGGGACCCAGCGGGGACACAGCGGAACACAGTGGGGACACAGCGGGGGACAGTAGGGAGACACAGCGGGGACACAGTGGGGATACATCGGTACACAGCGGGGCACAGCCGGTACACAGCAATACACAGCGGGACACAGCGGGATACACAACCGGACACAGCGGGGGACACAGCAGGACACAGCGGGGGACACAGCGGGACAAAGCGGGACACAGTGGAGACAGAGTGGGACACAGCGGGGACACAGCGGGGGACACAGCGGGGACACAGCGGGGACACAACGGGACAAACCGGGCACACAGCGGGGACACATCGGGACACAGCAGCGACACAGCGGAACACAGCGGGGGACACAGTGGGACACAGCCTGGGACAGAGCGGGACACAGCTTGGACACAGCGGGACACAGCGAGACACAGCAGTGACAAAGCGGCGACACATCGGGACACAGCGGGACACAGCGGGACACAGCGGGTGACTGAGGGGACACACCGGTGGACAACGGGGACACAGCAGGACAGCGCGTGGTTCACAGTGGGAAACAGCGGGGACACAGAGGCACATAGCGGGACACAGCGGGAAAGAGCAGGGACACAGCAGGGACAAAGCGGGGGACACGGTGGGGGACACAGCGGTAAACATTGGGGGACACAGCGGGACTCAGCTGGGGACACATCAAAGGACACAGCGGGGTACACAGCGGGGCAAACATCGGGAAACAGCGGGGGACATAGCGAGGACACAGCGGGGTACACAGAGGCAGACACAGCGGTACACATCGGGACACAGCGGGGACAGAGCGGGACACAGCGGGACACAGCTGGGGACACAGCGGGGGACACAGCAGGGGACACAGCAGGACACAGGGGGACACAGCGGGACACAGCCGGTACACAGCAATACACAGCGGGACACAGCGGGACACAGCGGGACACAGCAGGGACACAGCGGGTCACAGCGGGAACACAGTGGGGGACACAGCGAGGACATAGCGGGACACAGAGGGATACACAGAGAGGACACAGCCTGACACATGGGGACACAGCGGGACACAGCGGGGGACACAGAGAGGACACAGCGGGACATAAATGGGTTCACAGCAAGGACACAGCGGGACACAGCGGGAAAGAGTGGGACACAGCGGGGGACACATACAGGGACACAGCAGGGTACAGTGGCACACAGTGGGGACACAGCGCAGGACACAGCGGGGGACACAGCGGGACACAAAGGGGGACACAGCATTACACAGCGGGGACACAGCAGGACACAGCGGGGACACAGCAGGGGACACAGCAGGACACAGATGAGAACAAAGGGGGCACACAGCGGGACACAGTGGGACACAGCAGGGTACACAGCGGGACACAGCGGGGACACAGCAGGGGCACAGTGGGAAAAAGCGGGACACAGTGGGTGACACAAAGGGACACAGCGGGGGACACAGCGGGGAACACAGCGGGACTCAGTGGGACACAGCGGTGGACACAGCATGGACATAGCGGGTCACAGCGGGGAAATAGTGGGGGACACAGCGGGGGACACAGCGGGATACAGAAGGACACAGCGAGGACACAGCGGGGACACAGCGGGGACACAGCGGGGGACACAGTGGGACACAGCAGGGGATACAGTGAGGACACAGCGGGACAGAGCCGGATACAGCAGGACACAGAGGGGAACACAGCGGAGGACACAGCGGGACACAGCGGGTCACAGCGGGGAAATAGTGGGGGACACAGCGGGGGACACAGCGGGATACAGAAGGACACAGCGAGGACACAGCGGGACACAGGAGGACACAGTGGGGACACAGTGGGACACAGCGGGGACACAGAGGGACATAGAGGTTACACAGCCAGGACACACCAGGGACACAGCGGAACACAGCGGGGACACAGCCGAGACACAGCGGGTCCCAGCGGGACCCAGCGAGGACACAGCGGGGACACAGCCGGACACAGAAGGGGACATAGAGGAGGACACAGCAGGACACAGCGGGACACAGCAGGAGACAGCGGGTACACTGCGAGGACTCAGCGTGTATTTGTTGGTACACTGCGTGGATCACAGCGTGGGGACACAGCAGGGGACACACCTTGGGGACACAGCATTGACACAGCGGGTCACAGTGGTGAAATAGTTGGGGACACAGCGGGGGACACAGCGGGATACGAAAGGACACAGCAGGGACACAGCAGGGACACAGCGGGGGACACAGTGGGACACAGCGGGGACAGAGAGGGACTCAGCGGTTACACAGCGAGGACACACCAGGGACACAGCGGAACACAGCGAACACACAGCGGGGACACAGTGGGACACAGACAGGACACAGCGGGACACAGCGGGGGATACAGCGGGGGACAGCGGTGACACACCGGCGGACAGCGGGGACACAGCAGGACACAGCGGGACACAGCGGGGGACACAGCGGGACACAATGGGGGACACAGCCGGGAAACAGGGGGGGACAAAGTGGGACACAGCGGGGACACAGAGGGACACAGCAGGGACACAGCAGGGGACACAGCAGAACACAGAGGGGAACAAAGGGGGCACACAGCGGGACACATTGGGACACAGCGGGGTACACAGCTGGGCCACAGCGGGACATCGCGGGGACAAAGCGAGGACAGAGCAGGACACAGAGGTACACAGCGAGGGACACAGCGAGGGACAGTGGGGACAAACCGGGGAACAACGGGGACACAGCGGGACACAGCTAGGACACAGCGGGGACACAGTAGGGGACACAGTGGGACAGAGCAGGGGATACAGCGAGGACACAGAGGGAACATAGGGGGACACTGCTGGACACAGTGGGACACAGCAGGGACACAGAGGGACATAGCAGTTACAGAGTGAGGACACACCAGGGACACAGCGAGACACAGCGGGGACACAGCAGGGACACAGCGGGGGACACAGTGGGGGACACAGCGGTAAACAGCGGGGGACACAGCGGGACTCAGCGGGGGACACAGCAAAGGACACAGCGGGACACAGCAGGCGACACAGGGGAACACAGCGGGACATAGCCGGACACAGCTGGGGACACAGCGGGTGACACAGCGGGGGAAACAGCGGGAAACAATGGGGGACACAGCGAGGACACAGCAGGAAACAGCAGGGGACACAGCAGGACACAGCGGGGTACACAGAGGCAGACACATCGGTTCACATCGGGACACAGCGGGGACACAGCAGGACACAGCGGGACACAGCGGGGGACACAACGGGGGAGAGCAGGCACACAGCGGGACACAGCGGGACACAGCGGGACACAGCGGGGAACACAGCGGGACACACAGCGGGACACAGCGGGACACAGCGGGGGACACAGCATGGAAACAGCGGGTCACAGCAGGGAAATAGTGGGGGACACAGCGGGGGACACAGCGGGATACAGAAGGACACAGCGAGGACACAGCGGGACACAGGAGGACACAGCGGGGACACGGCGGGGACACAGCGGGGGACACAGTGGGACAGAGCTGGGAATACAGAGAGGACACAGCAGGGACACTGCGGGACACTGCGGGTCACAGCGGGGAAATAATGGGGGACACAGCGGGATACAGAAGGACACAGCGAGGACACTGCGGGGACATAGGGGGACACTTCAGGACACAGCGGGACACAGCGGGGACACAGAGGGACATAGAGGCTACACAGCGAAGAGACACCAGGGCCACAGCGGGCCACAGTGGGGACACAGCGGGAAAGAGCGGGACACAGCGGGTGTCACAGCCGGGGACACAGCGGGGTACAGCGGCACACAGTGGGGACACAGCGGGGGACACAGCGGGGCACACAACGGGTGACACAGCGGGACACAGTGGGGTACACAAAGGGACACAGTGGGGGACACTGTAGCGGACACAGTGGGACATATCGGGACACAGCGGGCAACACAGCGGGGGACACAGCGGGACACAGCGGGGAAATAGTGGGGGACACAGCGGGGGACACAGCGGGATACAGAAGGACAAGCGAGGCCACAGCGGGACACAGGAGGACACAGCGGGGACACAGCGGGGACACAGCGGGGGACACAGGGGGACACAGTGGGACTCAGCGGGGACACAGAGGGACTCAGCGGTTACACAGTGAGGACACAGTGGGACACAGCGGGGGACACAGCGAGTACACAGCGGGACACAGCGGGGTACACAGCAGGGGACACAGCGGGAGACAGCGCGGGTCACAGCGGGACACAGCGGGACACACAGGGGACAAAGCATTGGACAATGCGGGGACACAGCGGAACACAGCGGGACAAAACGGGACACAGCTGGACACAGCGGGGACACAGCAGGGGACACAGCGGGGTGTAGCGGGGACACAGCCGGACACAGAGAGGACACAGCGGGACACAGCGAAGACACAGTGGGACACAGAGGGGTCACAGCGGGGGACAGCAGGGAGACACAGCGGGGACACAGCGGGGACACAGCAGAACACAGTTGGGACACAGCGGGGGACAGCAGGGAGACACAGCGGGGACACAGCGGGGACACATCGGTACACAGCGGGACACAGGGGGTACACTGCAATACACAGCGGGACACAGCGGGAAACACAGCCGGACACAGCGGGGGACACAGCGGGACACAGCAGGGGACACAGCGGGGCTCAAAGTCATACACCACGGGATACAGCGGAACATAGCGGGGACACAGCGGGGGACACAGCGGGGGACACAGCGGGTGACAGCGGTGACACAGCTGGGGATAGCGGGGACACATCGGGACACAGAGGGGGACAGCGGGGACACAGGGGGGACAAAGCGAGACACAGCGGGGGACACAGCGAGCACACAGCAGGCACACAGGGGGGACACAGTGGGACACAGCGGGACAAAACGGGACACAGCGGGACACAGAGGGGGATACAGCGGGGGACAGCGGGGACACCCCTGGGGACAGCAGGGACACAGCAGGATACAGCGGGGGACAGCGGGGACACAGCGGGACACAGCGGTGACACACCAGGGACACAGCGGGGACACAACGGGACACAGCGGGGGACATCGGGGACACAGCGGGACACAGCGGGACACAGCAGGGACACAGCGGGTCAGAGTGGGGACACAGCCGGGGACCCAGCGGGTCACAGCAGGGGACACAGCGGGGACACAGCGATGGACACAGCGGGGGACACAACGGGTGACACAGCGGGACACAGTGGGGTACACAAAGGGACACAGCGGGGGACACTGTAGCGGACACAGTGGGACTTATCGGGACACAGCAGGACACAGCGGGGACACAGCGGCACACAGCGGGGGACAAATCGGGACACAGCAGGGGACACAGCGGGGGACAGCGGGGACACAGAGGCGGACAGCGGAACAAAGCGGGGGACACAGTGGCTGACACAGCGGGTGACACAGCGGGACACAGCGGGGTACACAGTGGAACACAGCGAGGACACAGCGGGACACAGCAGCACACAGCGGGAACTCAGTGGGTGATACAGTGGGGAACTCAGCCGGTGACACAGCGGGACACAGCGCGACACAGTGGGGACACAGCGGGACACAGAGGTGGACATAGAGGCCGACAAAGCAGGACACAGCGGGAAACAGCGGGAAACAGCAGGACACAGCGGGGAACACACCGGGACACGGAGGGGGTCACAGCAAGGACACAGCGGAACACAGGAGGACACAGCGGGGACACAGCGGGGACACAGTGAGGGACAGAGTGGGACAGAT
>NW_012289547.1:0-4352 GCF_000151885.1 Dipodomys ordii | reverse complement strand
GCTGTGTCCCCCTGTGTCCCCCGCTGTGTCCCGCTGTGTCCTCGCTGGGTCTCCTGTTGGGTCCCGCTGTGTCCCCCGCTATGTCCCGCTGTGTACCGCTGTGTCCCCCGCTGTGTCCTGTTGTGTCCCCAGCTGTGTACCCCCTTGTGTCCCGCTGTATCGACGCTGTGTCCCACTGGGTCCCACTGTTTCCTTCCTGTTTTGCCCGCGGGGTCTCGCTGTGTCCCCGCTGTATCGACGCTGTGTCCCCGCTGTGTCCCGCTGTGTCCCGCTCTGTCCTCGCTGTGTCCCCTGCTGTGTCCCGTTGTGTCCCCAGCTGTGTCCCCTGCTATGTCCCGCTGTGTCTACTGCTGTGTCCACGCTGTGTCCCGCTTTGTCTCGCTGTGTCCCGCTGTGTCCTCTCTGTGTCCCCCGCTATGTTCCGCTGTGTCCTCGCTGTGTCCCCTGCTGTGTCCCGCTGTGTCCCCATTGTGTCCCCCGCTGTGTCGCGCTGTGTCGCGCTGTGTCCCCCGCTGTGTCCTCTGCTGTGTCCTGCTGTGTCCCCCGCTGTGTCACCAATGTGTCCCGCTGTGTCCTCGCTGTGTCCCGCTGTGTCTCGCTGTGCCCCCACTCTGTCCCGTTGTGTCCACAGCTGGGTACCACGCTGTGTAACACTGTGTCCCTGCTGTATCGACGCTGTGTCCTGCTGGGTCCCGCTGTGTCCTCGCTGAGTTCCCCGCTGTGTCCCGCTGTGTCCCCAGCTGTGTCCCCCGCTGTGTCCCGCTGTGTCCTAGCTGGGTCCCCTGCTGTGTCCCGCTGTGTCCCCTGCTGTGTTCCGCTGTGTTCCGCTATGTCCCGCTTGGTCCCTGCTGTGTCCCCGCTGTGTGCCCGGCTGTGTCCTGCTGTGTACTACGTTGTGTACAGCTGTGTCACCGCTGTGTCTCTCTTTGGCCCCTCTCTGTCTCCGCTGTTCTCCGCTGTGTCCCGCTGTGTCCCGCTGTGTCCCCCGCTTTGTCCCGCTGAGTCCCCTCTGTGTCACCGCTGTGTCCCGCTGTGTCCTCGCTGTGTCCCCCGCTGTCTGCCGCTTTGTCCCCGCTGTGTCCCTAGCTGTGTAGCACTGTGTCCCGCTGTGTACCCCGCTGTGTCCCACTATTTTCCCGCAGTGTCCCCGCTGTGTCCCGCTGTGTCCCTCTGTGTCCTCGCTGTGTCCCCCGCAGTGTCCAGTTGTGTACCCAGCTGTACACCCCGCTGTGTCCCGCTGAGTCCCCGCTGTAACGACGCTGGGTCCCGCTGGGTCCCGCTATGTCTTCCCTGTGTTCCCCGCTGTGTCCCGCTGTGTCCCCCGCTGTGTCCCGCTGTGTCCCCAGCTGTGTACCCCGCTGTGTCCCGCTGTGTTCCCGCTGTATCTACGCTGTGTCCCGCTTGATCCCGTTGTGTCCTCGCTGTGTTCCCCGCTTTATCCCGCTGTGTACCCCTCTGCGTCCCTCGCTGTGTCCCGCTGTGTCCCGATGTGTACTGCTGTGTCCCCCGCTGCGTCCCACTGTCTCCCTGCTGTGTCCCAATGTGTCCTCGCTGTGTCCCCCACTGTGTCCCGCTGTGTCCCCCCTGTGTCCCCTGCTGTGTCCCTCTGTGTCCCGCTGTGTCCCCCGCTGTGTTCCCCGCTGTGTACCGCTGTGTGCCCCGCAGTGTCAGCGTTGTGTACCACTGTGTCCTCGCTGTGTCCCCCGCTGTCTCCCGCTCTGTACCCCGCTGTGTCTCAAGCTTTGTCCCTGCTGCGTCCCACTGTGTCCCGCTGTATCCCGCTGTGCCCCCACTGTGTCCCGTTGTGTTCACAGCTGTGTACCACGCTGTGTAACGCTGTGTCCCCGCTGTATCGACGCTGTGTCGCCCTGGGTCCCGCTGTGTCCTCGCTGTGTTCCCCGCTGTGTCCCGCTGTGTCCGCCACTGTGTCCCGCTGTGTCTACGGCTGTGTCCCCGCTGTGTCCCGCTGTGTCCTCGCTGTGTCCTCGCTGTGACCCATGCTGTGTTCCGCTGTGTCCTCGCTTTTTTCCCCGCTGTGTCCTGCTGTGTCCCTGCCATATCGACGCTGGGTTCACCTGGGTCCCGCTGTGTCCTCCCTGTGTCCCCCGCTGTGTCCCGCTGTGTCCCCTGCTCTGTCCCTGCTGTGTCCCCGCTGTGTCCCGGTGTGTCCCGCTGTGTACTGCTGTGCCCCACTGAGTCCCGCTGTGTCCCCGCTGTGTCCCAATGTGTCCTCGCTATGTCCCCCGCTGTCTCCCGCTTTGTCCTCCCTGTGTCCCCCGCTGTGTCCCGCTGTGTCCCTCTGTGTCCCCTGCTGTGTCCCCCGCTATGTCTCGCTGTGTCCCCCGCTGTGTCCCACTGTGTCCTTGCTGTGTCCCCCGTTCTGTGCCGCTGTGTCCTCGCTGTGTCCCTGGCTGTTTCCCGCTGTGTCCTGCTGTGTCACGCTGTTTCCCCACTGTGTCCCCGCTGTTTCCCTCTGTGTACCCCGCTGTGTCCAGCTTTGTCCCCGCTGTGTCTCACTGTGTCCCACACTCTGTCCCCCACTGTGTCCCGCTGTGTCCCCCGCTGTTTCGCATTGTGTCCCCCACTGTGTCCCGCTGTGTCCCCGCAGGTTCACCTCTGTTTCCCGCTGTGTCCCGCTGTGTTCCGTGGTGTCCTCACTGTGTCCCCCTGCTGTGTCCCGTTGTGTCCCGCTGTGTCCTCGCTGTGTCCCCCTGCTGTGTCCAGTTGTGTCCCGCTGTTTCACCGCTGTGTCCCACACTGTGTCCCGCTGTGTCCCCCACTGTGTCCCGCTGTGTCCCCGCAGGTTCACCTCTGTTTCCCGCTGTGTCCCTTTGTGTGCTGCTGTGTCCTCGCTGTGTCCCCGCTGTGTCCCGCTGTGTCCCGCTGTGTCACCGCAGGTTCACCTCTGTTTCCCGCTGTGTCCCGTTTTGTGCCGCTGTGTCCTTGCTGAGTCCCCTACTGTCTCCCTCTCTGTCCCCCGCTGTGTCTCACGCTTCGTCCCCGCTGTGTCCCACTGTGTACCGCTGTGTCCGGCTGTGCCCCCACTGTGTCCCGTTGTGTCCACAGCTGTGTACCACGCTGTGTACCACGCTGTGTAACGCTGTGTCCCCGCTGTATCGACGCTGTGTCCCGCTGTGTCCCGCTGTGTCCTCGCTGTGTTCCCCGCTGTGTCCCGCTGTGTCCACTGCTGTGTCCCCAGCTGTGTCCTCGCTGTGTCCCTGCTGTGTCCTGCTGTGTCCTCACTGGGACCACCTCTGTGTGTCGCTGTGTCCACCGCTGTGTCCCGCTGTGTCCAGCTGTGTCCCGCTTTGTCCCCGCTGTGTCCCACTGTGTCCCCCCTGTGTCCCCCGCTGTGTCTGGCTGTGTCCGGCTGTGTCCCCCGCTGTGTCCCCCGCAGTGTCAGCGCTGTGTCCCGCTGTGTCCTCGCTGTGTCCCCCGCTGTCTCCCGCTCTGTACCCCGCTGTGTCTCAAACTTTGTGCCTGCTGTGTCCCACTGTGTCGCGCTGTGTCCACAGCTGTGTACCTCGCTGTGTAACGCTCTGTCCCCGCTGTATCGACGCTGGGTCGAAAAGGGACCCGCTGTGTCCTCGCTGTGTTCCCCGCTGTGTCCCGCTGTGTCCGCCACTGTGTCCCGCTGTGTCTACGGCTGTGTCCCCGCTGTGTTCCGATGTGTCCTCACTTTTTTACCCTCTGTGTCCCGCTGTGTCCCTGCTGTATCGATGCTGGGTCCCGCTGGGACCCGCTGTGTCATCCCTGTGTCCCCCGCTGTGCCCCTCTGTGTCCCCGCTGTATCCCGCTGTGTACTGCTGTGTCCCCCGCTGAGTCCCGTTGTGTCCCTCTGTGTCCCCCGCTGTGTCCCCCGCTATGTCTTGCTGTGTCCCCCGCTGTGTCCCACTGTGTCCTTGCTGTGTCCCCCGTTGTGTGCCGCTGTGTCCTCGCTGTGTCCCCCGCTGTTTCCCACTGTGTCCTGCTGTGTCACGCTGTTTCCCCGCGGTGTCCCAGCTGTGTCCCTCTGTGTACCCCGCTGTGTCCAGCTTTTTCCCCGCTGTGTCCCACGGTCTGTCCCCCACTGTGTCCCGCTGTGTCCCCCGCTGTTTCCCACTGTGTCCCCCACTGTGTACCACTGTGTCCCCGCAGGTTCCCCTCTATTTCCCGCTGTGTCCCGCTGTGTTCCGTGGTGTCCTTGCTGTGTCCCCCTGCTGTGTCCCGTTGTTTCCCGCTGTGTCCTGGCTTTGTCCCCCACTGTGTCCCGCTGTGTCCCCCGCTGTTTCCCACTGTGTCCCCCACTGTGTACCACTGTGTCCCCGCAGGTTCCCCTCTGTTTCCCGCTGTGTCCCGCTGTGTTCCGTGGT
>NW_012289546.1:0-4191 GCF_000151885.1 Dipodomys ordii | reverse complement strand
ACTGTGTCCCGCTCTGTCCCCGCTGTGTCCCGCTGTGTCCCGCTGTGTCCCACTGCGTCCCGCTGTGTCCCGCTGTGTCTCCACTGTGTCCCGTTGTGTCCATAGCTTTGTACCATGCTGTGTAACGCTGTGTCTCCGCTGTATCGACGCTGTGTCCAGCTGGGTCCCGATGTGTCCTCGCTGTGTTCCCCGCTGTGTCCAGCTGTTTCCCCCACTTTGTCCCCCACTGTGTCCTCGCTCTATCCCCCGCTGTGTCCCTCTGTGTCCCGCTGTGTCCTCGCTGTGTCCCCCTCTGTGTCCCGCTGTGTCCCCCGCCGTGTCCCGCTGTGTCCCGCTGTGTCCTGCTGCGGTCCCGCTGTGTCCCGCTGTGTCCCGCTTTGTCCCCCACTGTGTCCCGCAGTGACCCCGCTGTGTCCCGCTGTGTCCCACTGTGTCCCGTGGTGTCCCGCTTTTTCCCCCGCTGTGTCCCCGGCTGAGTCTTGCTGTGTCCCCACTGTGTCCTCTCTGTGTCCCCTGCTGTGTCCTGCTCTGTTCCCCACTGTGTCACCCGTTTTGTCCCTGCTCTGCCCCGCTGTGTCCCGCTGTGTCCCGCTGTGTCCCCCACTGTGTCCCGTTGTGTCAACAGCTGTGTACCCCGCTGTGTCCCTGCTGTATCGACGCTGTGTCTCGCTGGGTCCTGCTGTGTCCCTCTCTGTGTTCCCCACTGTGTCCCGCTGTGTCCCCCGCTGTGTCACTCGCTGTGTCCCCCACTGTGTCCCGCTGTGTCCCTCTGTGTCCCCCGCTGTGTCCTTGCTGTGTCCCCGCTGGGTCCCGCTGGGTCCCGCAGTGTCCCCCGCTGAGTCCGTTGTGTCACCGCTGTGTCCCGCTGTGTCCCCGCTCTAACGATGCTGTGTCCCGCTGGGTCTCGCTGTGTCCTCTCTTTGTTCCCCGCTGTGTCCCTCTGTGTCCCCCGCTGGGTCTCTCGCTGTGTCCCGCTGTGTCCCCGTCTGTGTCCGGCTGTGTCTTGCTGTGTCCCCCGCTGTGTCCTTGCTGTGTCCCCGCTGTGTCCCGCTGTGTCCCGCAGTGTCCCCAGCTGTGTCCCGCTGTGTCATCGCTGTGTCCCGCTGTGTCCTCGCTGTGTCCCCCGCTGTGTCCCGCTTTGTCCTTGCTGTGTACCCCGCTGTGTTCCTCTGTGTCCCCGGCTGTGTCCCGCTGTGTCCCCTGCTGTGTCCCCACTGTGTCATGCTGTGTTTCGCTGTGTCCGGCTGTGTCCTCGCTCTGTCTCATTCAGTGTCCAGCTGTGTCCCCCTGTGCCCCCGCTGTGTCCCGCTGAGTCCCCTGCTGTGTCCCGCTGTGTCCCGCTGTGTCACGCTCTGTCCCATCTGTGTCCCTCTGTGTCCAGCTCTGTCCCCGTTGTGTGTCCGCTGTGCCCCACTGTGTACCCTTCTGTGTCCAGCTGTGTCCCCTCTGTGTCCCGCTGTGTCCCTTGTCTGTCCCCCGCTGTCCACCGCTGTGTCCCCCGGCTGTGTCCCGCAGTGTCCCTGCTGTGTCCCTCTGTGTCCTACTGTGTCCCGTGGTGTCCCGCTTTTTCCCCTTTATGTCCCCTGCTGAGTCCCCTCTGTGTCCCCGCTGTGTCCAGCTGTGTCCTCGCTGTGTCCTCTGCTGTCTCCCGCTTTGTCCCTCGCTGTGTCCTGCTGGGTCCCGCTGTGTCCCCCGCTGTGTCCTGCTGGGTCCCGCTGTGTCCCCGCTGTGTCCCTGCTGTGTCGGGCTGTGTCCCCCGCTGTGTCCCCCTGTGTCCCGCTGTGTCCCACGCTGTGTACCGCTGTGTCCCCGCAGGTTCACCGCTGTTTCACGCTGTGTCCTGCTGTGTTCCGTGGTGTCCTGCTTTGTCCCCTGCTGTGTCCCGCTGTGTCCACTGCTGGGTCCCCGCTGGGTCCCGCTGTGTCTCGCTGTTTCCCGCTGTGTCCTCACATTGTCACATGCTGTGTTCCGCTGTGTCCTCCCTGTGTCCCCTGCTGTGTCCCGCTGTGTGCCGCTGTGTCCTCGCTGTGTCCCACTGTGTCCCCCCTGTTTCCCCGCTGGGTCCTGCTGTGTCCCGCTGTGTCTCGCTGGGTCCCCCGCTTTCTCCCGCTGTGTCCCCGCAGTGTCCCCGCTGTGTCCCGCTGTGTCCCACTGTGTCATGTGGTGTCCCGCTGTGTCCCCCGCTGTGTCCCGCTGTGTCCCCTGCTGTGTCCCTCGCTGTGTCCCCCTCTGTGTCCTGCTGTGTCCCGCTGTGTCATCCGCTGTGTCCTTGTTGTGTCCCTGCTGGGACCCGCTGTGTCACTGCTGTGTCCCGCTGTGTCCACGCTTTATAGACGCTGTGTACCGCTGTGTCCCCCGCTGGGTCCCGCTGGGTCCCTCTGTGTCCCCCGCTGTGTCCCGCTGTGTCCCCGCAGGTTCACCGCTGTTTCACGCTGTGTCCTGCTGTGTTCCGTGGTGTCCCGCTTTGTCCCCTGCTGTGTCCCGCTGTGTCCACTGCTGGGTCCCCGCTGTGTCCCGCTGTGTCTCGCTGTGTCCCGCTGTGTCCTCGCTTTGTCCCATGTTGTGCTAAGCTGTGTCCTCCCTGTGTCCCCCGATGTGTCCCGCTGTGTCCCCCGCTGTGCCCCGCAGTGTCCCGCTGTGTCCCGCTGTGTCCCCCGGATTGCCCCGCAATGTCCCGCTGTGACCCGCTCTGTCCCCCACTGTGTCCCCCGCTGAGTCCTCTATGTGTCGCCGCTGTGTCCCGCTGTGTCCTCGCTGTGTCCCCTGCTGTCTCCCGCTTTGTCCCACGCTGTGTCCCACTGTGTCCCGCTGTGTCCTCGCTGTGTCCCCTGCTGTGTCCTGCTCTGTTCCCGCAGTGTCCCAAGCTGTGTCCTGCTGTGTCCCGCTGTGTGCCCCGCTGTGTCCCACTATGTTCCCGCAGTGTCCCCGCTGTGTCCCCGCTGTGTCCTCGCTGTGTTCCCCGCTGTGTCCCGCTGTGTCCCCCGCTGTGTCTCGCTGTGTCTACTGCTGTGCCCCCACTGTGTCCCTTTGTGTCTCGCTGTGTCCCGCTGTGTCCTCGCTGTTTCCCACGCTGTGTTCTGCTGTGTCCTCGCTGTGTCCCCCGCTGTGTCCCGTTGTGTCCCCAGCTGTGTACCCCACTATGTCCCGCTGTGTCCCCGCTGTATCGACGCTGTGTCCCGCTGGGTCCCGCTGTGTCCTCCCTGTGTTCCCCACTGTGTCCCGCTATGTACCCCTCTGTGTCCCTCGCTGTGACCCGCTGTGTCCCGCTGTGTACTGCTGTGTCCCCCGCTGTGTACCGCTGTGTCCCCGCTGTGTCCCAATGTGTCCACGCTGTTTCCCGCGCTGGGTCCCGCTGGGTCCCCCCTGTTTCCCCCGCTGTGTCCCGCTGTGTCCAGCTGTGTCCCCCGCTGTGTCCCCCGCTGTGTCCCCCGCAGTGTCAGCGCTGTGTCAGCGTCGTGTCCCGCTGTGTCCTCGCTGTGTCCCCCGCTGTCTCTGCTGTGTCTCAAGCTTTGTCCCAGCTTTGTACCCGCTGTGTCCCACTGTGTCCCGCTGTGTCCCGCTGTGCCCCCACTGTGTCCCGTTGTGTTCACAGCTGTGTACCACGCTGTGTAACGCTGTGTCCCCGCTGTATCGACGCTGTGTACCGCTGGGTCCCGCTGTGTCCTCGCTGTGTTCCCCGCTGTGTCCCGCTGTGTCCCCCCTGTGTGCCCCGCTGTGTCCCACTGTGTTCCGCTGTGTCCCCCGCTGTGTCCCCCGCTGTGTCCCTATGTGTCCCACGCTTTGTCCCCCTGTGTCCCCGCAGTTTCCCCGTTGTGTCCCGCTGTTTCCCACTGTGTTCTGTGGTGTCCCGCTTTATCCCCCGCTGTGTCCCCCGGTGAGTCGCCGTTGTGTCCCCGCTTTGTCCCGCTGAGTCCTCCATGTGTCCCCCGCAGTGTCCCACTGTGTCCGGCTGTGTCCCCCGCTGTGTCCAACGCTGTGTCCCCGCAGTGTCAGCGCTGTGTCCCGGTGTGTCCTCGCTGTGTCCCCCGCTGTCTCCCGCTGTGTCCCCTGCTGTGTCCCGCTGTTTCCCCCGCTGTGCCCTGCAGTGTCCCGCTCTGTCCCGCTGTGTCCTCGCTGTGTCCCCGCTGTGTCCCCCGCTGTCTCCAGCTCTGTCCCCTGCTGTGTCTCACGCTTTGTCCCTGCTGTGTCCCA
>NW_012289545.1:0-7853 GCF_000151885.1 Dipodomys ordii | reverse complement strand
TTTCCGCTGTGTCCCGCTGTGTTCCGTGGTGTCCTCGCTGTGTCCCCCTGCTGTGTCCCGTTGTGTCCCGCTGTGTCCTGGCTTTGTCCCCCACTGTGTCCCGCTGTGTCCCCCGCTGTTTCCCACTGTGTCCCCCAGTGTGTACCACTGTGTCCCCGAAGGTTCCCCTCTGTTTCCCGCTGTGTTCTGCTGTGTTCCGTGGTGTCCTCGCTGTGTCCCCCTGCTGTGTCCCGCTGTGTCCCCCACTGTGTCCCCCGCTGTGTCCCTATGTGTCCCACGCTTTGTCTCCCTGTGTCCCCGCAGTTTCCCCGCTGTGTCCGCTGTTTCCCACTGTGTTCTGTGGTGTCCTGCTTTGTCCCCGGCTGTGTCCCCCGGTGAGTCGCCGCTGTGTCCCCGCTTTGTCCCGCTGATTCCTCCATGTGTCCCCCGCTGTGTCCCGATGTGTCCCCCGCTGTGTCCCGCTGTGTCCACTGCTGGGACCCGGCTGTGTCCTGCTGTGTCCCGCTGTGTCCTCACTGTGTCCCACTCTGTGTTCCGTTGTGTCCTCGCTGTGTCCCCCGCTGTGTCCCGCTGTGTCCCCCGCTGTGCCCTGCAGTGTCCCGCTCTGTCCCGCTGTGTCCCGCTGTGTCCCCCACTGTTTCCCCTGCTGTGTCCAGCTGTGTCCCCCACTGTGTCCCACTCTGTCCCCCTCTGTGTCCCGCTGTGTCCCCCGCTGTGTCCCACTGTGTCCCCGCAGTGTCACTGCTGTTTCCTGCTGTGTCCCGCTGTGTTTTGTGGTGTCCCTCTTTGTCTCCCGCTGTGTCCTGCTGTGTCCGACTGTGTCCCGCTCTGTCCCCGCTGTGTCCCGCTGTGTCCCACTGCGTCCCGCTGTGTCCCGCTGTGCCCCCACTGTGTCCCGTTGTGTCCACAGCTTTGTACCATGCTGTGTAATGCTGTGTCTCCGCTGTATCGACGCTGTGTCCCGCTGGGTCCCGATGTGTCCTCGCTGTGTTCCCCGCTGTGTCCAGCTGTTTCCCCACTTTGTCCCCCACTGTGTCCTCGCTGTGTCCCCCGCTGTGTCCCTCTGTGTCCTCGCTGTGTCCCCCTCTGTTTCCCGCTGTGTCCCCCGCCGTGTCCCGCTGTGTCCCGCTGTGTCCTGCTGCGGTCCCGCTGTGTCCCGCTGTGTCCCGCTATGTCCCCCACTGTGTCCCGCAGTGACCCCGCTGTGTCCCGCTGTGTCCCACTGTGTCCCGTGGTGTCCCGCTCTTTCCCCCGCTGTGTCCCCAGCTGAGTCTCGCTGTGTCCCCACTGTGTCCTCTCTGTGTCCCCTGCTGTGTCCTGCTCTGTTCCCCACTGTGTCACCCGTTTTGTCCCTGCTCTGCCCCGCTGTGTCCCGCTGTGTCCCGCTGTGTCCCCCACTGTGTCCCGTTGTGTCAACAGCTGTGTACCCCGCTGTGCCCTGCTGTATCGACGCTGTGCCTCGCTGGGTCCTGCTGTGTCCCTCTCTGTGTTCCCCATTGTGTCCCGCTGTGTCCCCCGCTGTGTCACTCGCTGTGTCCCCCACTGTGTCCCGCTGTGTCCCGCTGTGTCCCCCGCTGTGTCCTTGCTGTGTCCCCGCTGGGTCCCGCTGGGTCCCGCAGTGTCCCCCGCTGAGTCCCGTTGTGTCACCGCTGTGTCCCGCTGTGTCCCCGCTCTAACGATGCTGTGTCCCGCTGGGTCTCGCTGTGTCCTCTCTTTGTTCCCCGCTGTATCCCTCTGTGTCCCCCGCTGTGTCTCTCGCTGTGTCCCGCTGTGTCCCCGGCTGTGTCCGGCTGTGTCTTGCTGTGTCCCCCGCTGTGTCCTTGCTGTGTCCCCGCTGTGTCCCGCAGTGTCCCCAGCTGTGTCCCGCTGTGTCACCGCTGTGTCCCGCTGTGTCCTCGCTGTGTCCCCCGCTGTGTCCCGCTTTGTCGTTGCTGTGTACCCCGCTGTGTTCCTCTGTGTCCCCGGCTGTGTCCCGCTGTGTCCCCTGCTGTGTCCCCACTGTGTCACGCTGTGTTTCGCTGTGTCCGGCTGTGTCCTCGCTCTGTCTCATTCAGTGTCCAGCTGTGTCCTCCCTGTGCCCCCGCTGTGTCCCGCTGAGTCCCCTGCTGTGTCCCGCTGTGTCCCGCTGTGTCACGCTCTGTCCCATCTGTGTCCATCTGTGTCCAGCTCTGTCCCCGTTGTGTGTCCTCTGTGCCCCACTGTGTACCCTTCTGTGTCCAGCTGTGTCCCCTCTGTGTCCCGCTGTGTCCCTTCTCTGTCCCCCGCTGTCCACCGCTGTGTCCCCCGGCTGTGTCCCGCAGTGTCCCCGCTGTGTCCCTCTGTGTCCTACTGTGTCCCGTGGTGTCCCGCTTTTTCCCCTCTATGTCCCCTGCTGAGTCCCCTCTGTGTCCCCGCTGTGTCCAGCTGTGTCCTCGCTGTGTCCTCTGCTGTCTCCCGCTTTGTCCCTCGCTGTGTCCTACAGTGTCCCACTGTGTCCCTGCTGTGTACCCCGCTGTGTCCCGCTGTGTCCCCCGCTGTGTCCTGCTGTGTCCCGCTGTGTCCCCGCTGTGTCCCTGCTGTGTCGGGCTGTGTCCCCCGCTGTGTCCCCCTGTGTCCCGCTGTGTCCCCCACTGTGTACCGCTGTGTCCCCGCAGGTTCACCGCTGTTTCACGCTGTGTCCTGCTGTGTTCCGTGGTATCCTGCTTTGTCCCCTGCTGTGTCCCGCTGTGTCCACTGCTGGGTCCCCGCTGGGTCCCGCTGTGTCTCACTGTTTCCCGCTGAGTCCTCGCTTTGTCCCATGCTGTGTTCCGCTGTGTCCTCCCTGTGTCCCCCGCTGTATCCCGCTGTGTCCCCCGCTGTGCCCCGCAGTGTCCCGCTGTGTCCCGCTGTGTCCTCGCTGTGTCCCACTGTGTCCCCGCTGTTTCCCCGCTGGGTCCTGCTGTGTCCCGCTGGGTCCCGCTGGGTCCCCCGCTTTGTCCCGCTGTGTCCCCTCAGTGTCCCCGCTGTGTCCCGCTGTGTCCCACTGTGTCCTGTGGTGTCCCGATTTGTCCCCCGCTATGTCCCCTGCTGAGTCCCCTCTGTGTCCCCGCTGTGTCCCACTGTGTCCCCCGCTGTGTCCCGCTGTGTCCCCCGCTGTGTCCTGCTGTGTCCCGCTGTGTCCTGCTGGGTTCCGCTGTGTCCCCGCTGTGTCCCCGCTGGGTCCCACTGTGTCCCCGCAGGTTCACCCCTGTTTCACGCTGTGTTCCGTAGTGTCCCGCTTTGTCTCCCGCTGTGGCCCCCCCTCAGCCACCTGTGTCCCCGCTGTGTCCCGCTGTGTCCTCGCTGTGTCCGCCTCTGTCTCCTGCTCTGTCCACCGCTGTGTCTCACGCTTTGTCCCCGCTGTGTCCCGCTGTGTTCCTCTTGCCCCCCACTGTGTCCCCCGCTGAGTCCTCTATGTGTCGCCGCTGTGTCCCGCTGTGTCCTCACTGTGTCCCCTGCTGTCTCCCGCTTTGTCCCACGCTTTGTCCCCGCTGGGTCCCGCTGTGTCCCGCTCTGTCCCCCACTGTGTCCCCCGCTGAGTCCTCTATGTGTCGCCGCTGTGTCACGCTGTGTCCTCGCTGTGTCCCCTGCTGTCTCCCGCTTTGTCCCACGCTGTGTCCCGCTGTGTCCCGCTGTGTCCTCGCTGTGTCCCCCGCTGTGTCCCGCTGTGTCCTCCGCTGTGTCCCGCTGTGTGTACTGCTGTGTCCCCACTGTGTCCCCGTGTCTCGCTGTGTCCCGCTGTGTTCTTGCTGTTTCCCACGCTGTGTTCTGCTGTGTGCTCGCTGTGTCCCCCGCTGTGTCCCGCTGTGTCCCCAGCTGTGTACCCCGCTGTGTCCCGCTGTGTCCCCGCTGTATCGACGGTGTATCCCGCTTGGTCCCGCTGTGTCCTCGCTGTGTTCCCCGCTGTGTCCTGCTGTTTACCCCTCTGTGTCCCCCGCTGTGTCCCGCTGTGTCCCGCTGTGTACTGTTGTGTTCCCCGCTGAGTCCCGCTGTATCCCTGCTGTGTCCCAATGTGTCCTCGCTGTGTCCCGCGCTGGGTCCCGCTGTGTCCCCACTGTGTCCCAATGTGTCCTCGCTGTTTCCCACGCTGTTTTCTGCTGTGTCCTCGCTGTGTCCCCCGCTGTGTCCCGCTGTGTCCCCGCTGTATCGACGCTGTGTCCCGCTTGGTCCCGCTGTGTCCCCCCTGTGTCCCCCGCTGTGTCGCACTGTGTCCCGCTGTCTCCCCCGCTGTGTCCCTATGTGTCCCACGCTTTGTCCCCCTGTGTCCCCGAAGTTTCCCCGCTGTGTCCCGCTGTTTCCCACTGTGTTCTGTGGTGTCCCTCTTTGTCCCCCGCTGTGTCCCCCGGTGAGTCGCCGCTGTGTCCCCGCTTTGTCCCGCTGAGTCCTCCATGTGTCCCCCGCTGTGTTCCGCTGTGTCCCCTGCTGTATCCCGCTGTGTCCACTGCTGTGTCCCGCTGTGTCCCGCTGTGTCCCGCTGTGTCTGGCTGTGTCCCGCTGTGTCCCACTCTCTGTTCCGCTGTGTCCTCGCTGTGTCCTCCGCTGTGTCCCGCTGTGTCCCCCGCTGTGCCCTGCAGTGTCCCGCTCTGTCCCGCTGTGTCCTCGCTGTGTCCCGCTGTGTCCCCGCTGTGTCCCGCTGTGCCCCAACTGTGTCCCTTTGTGTCCACAGCTTTGTACCATGCTGTGTAACGCTGTGTCTCCGCTGTATCGACGCTGTGTCCCGCTGGGTCCCACAGTGTCCTCGCTGTGTTCCCCGCTGTGTCCAGCTGTTTCCCCCACTGTGTCCCCCTCTGTTTCCTGCTGTGTCCCCCGCCGTGTCCCGCTGTGTCCCGCTGCGTCCCCGCTGTGTCCCGCTGTGTCCCGCTTTGTCCCCCACTGTGTCCCGCAGTGACCCCGCTGTGTCCCGCTGTGTCCCCGCTGTATCGACGCTGTGTCCCGCTGGGTCCTGCTGTGTCCTCTCTGTGTTTCCCACTGTGTCCCGCTGTGTCCCCCGCTGTGTCCCTCGCTGTGTCCCCCGCTGTGTCCCGCTGTGTCCCCCGCTGTGTCCTTGCTGTGTCCCCGCTGGGTCCCGCTGGGTCCCGCAGTGTCCCCCGCTGAGTCCCGCTGTGTCACCGCTGTGTCCCGCTCTGTCCCCGCTCTATCGACGCTGTGTCCCGCTGTGTCCCCCGCTGTGTCCCGCTTTGTCACCGCTGTGTCCACTGCTGTGACCCCGTTGTGCCTTGCTGTGTCCCGCTGTGTCCCCCACTGTCCCCCGCTGTGTCCTTGCTGTGTCCCTCTGTGTCCCGCTGTGTCCCCCAGTGTCCCCAGCTGTGTCCCGCTGTGTCACCGCTGTGTCCCGCTGTGTCCTCGCTGTGTCCCCCGCTGTGTCCTTCTTGGTCCCTGCTGTGTACCCCGCTGTGTCCCCCGCTGTGTCCCGCTGTGTCTACTGCTGTGTCCCCACTGTGTCCCCCTGTGTCTCGCTGTGTCCCGCTGTGTCCTCGCTGTTTCCCACGCTGTGTTCTGCTGTGTCCTCGCTGTGTCCCCCGCTGTGTCCCGTTGTGTCCCCAGCTGTGTACCCCGCTGTGTCCCGCTGTGTCCCCACTGTATCGACGTTGTATCCCGCTTGGTCCCGCTGTGTCCTCGCTGTGTTCCCCGCTGTGTCCTGCTGTTTACCCCTCTGTGTCCCCCGCTGTGTCCCGCTGTGTACTGTTGTGTCCCCCACTGAGTCCCGCTGTATCCCCGCTGTGTCCCAATGTGTCCTCGCTGTGTCCCGCGCTGGGTCCCGCTGTGTCCCCGCTGTGTCCCAATGTGTTCTCGCTGTTTCCCACGCTGTGTTCTGCTTTGTCCTCGCTGGGTCCCCCGCTGTTTCCCGCTGTGTCCCCGCTGTATCGACGCTGTGTCCCGCTTGGTCCCGCTGTGTCCCCCCTGTGTCCCCCGCTGTGTCCCACTGTGTCCTGCTGTCTCCCCCGCTGTGTCCCTATGTGTCCCACGCTTTGTCCCCCTGTGTCCCCGCAGTTTCCCCGCTGTGTCCCGCTGTTTCCCACTGTGTTCTGTGGTGTCCCGCTTTGTCCCCCGCTGTGTCCCCTGGTGAGTCGCCGCTGTGTCCCCGCTTTGTCCCGCTGAGTCCTCCATGTGTCCCCCGCTGTGTCCCGCTGTGTCCCCCGCTGTGTCCCGCTGTGTCCACTGCTGGGACCCGGCTGTGTCCCGCTGTGTCCCGCTGTGTCCCGCTGTGTCCTCACTGTGTCCCACTCTGTGTTCCGCTGTGTCCTTGTTGTGTCCCCCGCTGAGTCCCGCTGTGTCCCCCGCTGTGCCCTGCAGTGTCCCGCTCTGTCCCGCTGTGTCCTCTCTGTGTCCCGCTGTGTCCCGCTGTGTCCCCCACTGTTTCCCCTGCTGTGTCCGGCTGTGTCCCCCACTGTGTCCCGCTCTGTCCCCCTCTGTGTCCCGCTGTGTCCCCCGCTGTGTCCCACTGTGTCCCCGCAGTGTCACTGCTGTTTCCTGCTGTGTCCCGCTGTGTTCAGTGGTGTCCCTCTTTGTCCCCGCTGTGTCCCCCGCTGTGTTCCGCTTTGTCCGACTGTGTCCCGCTCTGTCCCCGCTGTGTCCCGCTGTGTCCCGCTGTGTCCCACTGCATCCCGCTGTGTCCCGCTGTGCCCCCACTGTGTCCCGTTGTGTCCACAGCTTTGTACCATGCTGTGTAACGCTGTGTCTCCGCTGTATCGACGCTGTGTCCCGCTGGGTCCCGATGTGTCCTCGCTGTGTTCCCCGCTGTGTCCAGCTGTTTCCCCACTTTGTCCCCCAATGTGTCCTCGCTGTGTCCCCCGTTGTGTCCCTCTGTGTCCTCGCTGTGTCCCCGTCTGTGTCCCGCTGTGTTCCCCGCCGTGTCCCGCTGTGTCCCGCTGTGTCCCACTGTGTCCCGCTGTGTCCCCCGCTGTGTCCCCCGCTGTGTCCCTATGTGTCCCACGCTTTGTCCCCCTGTGTCCCCGCAGTTTCCCCGCTGTGTCCCGCTGTTTCCCACTGTGTTCTGTGGTGTCCCGCTTTGTCCCCCGCTGTGTCCCCTGGTGAGTCGCCGCTGTGTCCCCGCTTTGTCCCGCTGAGTCCTCCATGTGTCCCCCGCTGTCTCCCGCTGTGTCCCCCGTTGTGTCCTGCTGTGTCCCCCGCTGTGCCCTGCAGTGTCCCGCTCTGTCCCGCTGTGTCCTCGCTGTGTCCCGCTGTGTCCCCACTGTGTCCCCCGCTGTCTCCAGCTCTGTCCCCTGCTGTGTCTCATGCTTTGTCCCCGCTGTGTCCCACTGCGTCCCGCTGGGTCCCCCTGTGCCCCCACTGTGTCCCGTTGTGTCCACAGCTTTGTACCATGCTGTGTAACGCTGTGTCTCCGCTGTATCTACGCTGTGTCCCGCTGGGTGCCGCTGTGTCCTCGCTGTGTTCCCTGCTGTGTCCAGCTGTTTCCCCCACTGTGTCCCCCACTGTGTCCTCGCTGTGTCCCCCGCTGTGTCCCTCTGTGTCCCGCTGTGTCCTCGCTGTGTCCCCGCCGTGTCCCGCTGTGTCCCGCTGTGTCCCGCTGCGTCCCCGCTGTGTCCTGCTGTGTCTCGCTTTGTCCCCCACTGTGTCCCGCAGTGACCCCGCTGTGTCCCGCTGTGTCCCACTGTGTCCCGTGGTGTCCCGCTTTGTCCCCTGCTGTGTCCTCGGCTGAGTCTCGCTGTGTCCCCACTGTGTCCTCTGTGTGTCCCCCGCTGTGTCCTGCTCTGTTCCCCACTGTGTCTCCCGTTTTGTCCCTGCTGTGCCCCACTGTGTCCCGCTGTGGCCCGCTGTGTCCCCCACTGTGTCCCGTTGATGTACAACAGCTGTGTACCCCGCTGTGTCCCGCTGTGTCCCCGCTGTATCGTTGA
>NW_012289544.1:0-14291 GCF_000151885.1 Dipodomys ordii | reverse complement strand
TCCCCGCTGTGTCCCGCTGTGTCCCCCGCTGTGCCCCACAGTGTCCCGCTGTGTCCCGCTGTGTCCCGCTGGGTCCCCCGCTGTGTCCCGCTGGGTCCCCCGCTGTGCCCCGCAGTGTCCCGATGGGTCCCGCTCTGTCCCCCACTGTGTCCCCCGCTGAGTCCTCTATGTGTCGCCGCTGTGTCCCGCTGTGTCCTCGCTGTGTCCCCTGCTGTCTCCCGCTTTGTCCCACGCTGTGTCCCACTGTGTCCCGCTGTGTCCTCGCTGTGTCCCCTGCTGTGTCCTGCTGTGTTCCCGCTGTGTCCCAAGCTGTGTCCCGCTTTGTCCCGCTGTGTGCCCCGCTGTGTCCCACTATGTTCCCGCAGTGTCCCCGCTGTGTCCTCACTGTGTTCCCCGCTGTGTCCCGAAGTGTCCCCCGCTGTGTCTCGCTGTGTCTACTGCTGTGTCCCCACTGTGTCCCGCTGTGTCTCGCTGTGTCCCGCTGTGTCCTCGCTGTTTCCCACGCTGTGTTCTGCTGTGTCCTCGCTGTGGCCCCCGCTGTGTCCCGTTGTGTCCCCAGCTGTGTACCCCACTGTGTTCCGTTGTGTCCCCGCTGTATCGACGCTGTGTCCCGCTGGGTCTCGCAGTGTCCTCCCTGTGTTCCCCACTGTGTCCCGCTATGTACCCCTCTGTGTCCCTCGCTGTGACCCGCTGTGTCCCGCTGTGTACTGCTGTGTCCCCGGCTGTGTCCCGCTGTGTCCCCGCTGTGTCCCAATGTGTCCACGCTGTGTCCCGCACTGGGTCCCGCTGGTTCCCCCCTGTTTCCCCCGCTGTGTCCCGCTGTGTCCGGCTGTGTCCCCCGCTGTGTCCCCCGCTGTGTCCCCCGCAGTGTCAGCGCTGTGTCCCGCTGTGTCCTCGCTGTGTCCCCCGCTGTCTCCCGTTCTGTACCCCACTGTGTCTCAAGCTTTGTCCCCGCTGTGTCCCACTGTGTCCCGCTGTGTCCCGCTGTGCCCCCACTGTGTCCCGTTGTGTTCACAGCTGTGTACCATGCTGTGTAACGCTGTGTCCCCGCTGTATCGATGCTGTGTACCGTTGGGTCCCACAGTGTCCTCGCTGTGTTCCCCGCTGGGTCCCGCTGTGTCCCCCCTGTGTGCCCCGCTGTGTCCCACTGTTTGCCGCTGTGTCCCCCGCTGTGTCCCCCGCTGTGTCCCTATGTGTCCCACGCTTTGTCCCCCTGTGTCCCTGCAGTTTCCCTGCTGTGTCCCGCTGTTTCCCACTATGTTCTGTGGTGTCCCGCTTTGTCCCCCGCTGTGTCCCCCGGTGAGTCGCCGGTGTGTCCCCGCTTTGTCCCGCTGAGTCCTCCATGTGTCCCCCGCTGTGTCCCGCTGTTTCCGGCTGTGTCCCCCGCTGTGTCGCCCGCTGTGTCCCCGCAGTGTCAGCGCTGTGTCCCGCTGTGTCCTCGCTGTGTCCCCCGCTGTTTCCCGCTGTGTCCCCCGCTGTGTCCCGCTGTGTCCCCAGCTGTGCCCTGCAGTGTCCCGCTATGTCCCGCTGTGTCCTCGCTGTGTCCCCGCTGTATCCCCCCTGTCTCCAGCTTTGTCCCCTGCTGTGTCTCATGCTTTGTCCCCGCTGTGTCCCACTGCGTCCCGCTGTGTCCCGCTGTGCCCCCACTGTGTCCCGTTGTGTCCACAGCTTTGTACCATGCTGTGTCCCGCTGTGTCTCCGCTGTATCTACGCTGTGTCCCGCTGAGTGCCGCTGTGTCCTCGCTGTGTTCCCCGCTGTGTCCAGCTGTTTCCCCCACTGTGTCCCCCTCTGTGTCCTCGCTGTGTCCCCCGCTGTGTCCCGCTGTGTCCCGCTGTGTCCTCGCTATGTCCCGCTCTGTGTCCCGCTGTGTCCCCCGCCGTGTCCTGCTGTGTCCCGCTGCGTCCCCGCTGTGTCCCGCTGTGTCCCGCTTTGTCCCCCACTGTGTCCCGCAGTGACACCGCTGTGTCCCGTTGTGTCCCACTGTGTCCCGTGGTGTCCCGCTTTTTCCCCGGCTGTGTCCCCGGCTGAGTCTCGCTGTGTCCCCACTGTGTCCTCTCTGTGTCCCCCGCTGTGTCCTGCTCTCTTCCCCATTGTGTCTCCCGTTTTGTCCCTGCTGTGCCCCGCTATGTCCCGCTGTGTCCCGCTGTGTCCCCCACTGTGTCCCGTTGTGTCAACAGCTGTGTACCCCGCTGTGTCCCGCTGTGTACCCACTGTATCGACGCTGTGTCCCGCTGGGTCCTGCTGTGTCTCTCTCTGTGTTCCCCACTGTGTCCCCCTGTGTCTCGCGCTGTGTCCCTTGCTGTGTCCCCCGCTGTGTCCCGCTGTGTCCCGCTGTGTCCCCCGCTGTGTCCTTGCTGTGTCCCCGCTGGGTCCCGCTGGGTCCCACAGTGTCCCCCGCTGAGTCCGGTTGTTTCACCGCTGTGTCCCGCTGTGTCCCCACTCTATCGACTCTGCGTCCCGCTGGGTCCCGCTGTGTCCTCTCTTTGTTCCCCGCTGTGTCCCGCTGTGTCTCTCGCTGTGTCTCGCTGTGTCCCCGGCTGTGTCCGGCTGTGTCCCGCTGTGTCCCCCGCTGTGTCCTTGCTGTGTCCCCGCTGTGTCCCGCTGTGTCCCGCAGTGTCCCCAGCTGTGTCCCACTGTGTCACCGCTGTGTCCCGCTTTATCCTCGCTGTGTCCCCCGCTGTGTCCCGCTTTGTGCCTGCTGTGTACCCCGCTCTGTCCCTCTGTGTCCCCCGCTGTGTCCCGCTGTGTCCCCTGCTGTATCCCCACTGTGTCACGCTGTGTTTCGCTGTGTCCGGCTGTGTCCTCGCTCTGTCTCATTCAGTGTCCAGCTGTGTCCTCCCTGTGTCCCCCGCTGTGTCCCGCTAAGTCCCCTGCTGTGTCCCGCTGAGTCCCGCTGTGTCACGCTCTGTCCCATCTGTGTCCCTCTGTGTCCAGCTCTGTCCCCGTGGTGTGTCCGCTGTGCCCCACTGTGTACCCTTCTGTGTCCAGCTGTGTCCCCTCTGTGTCCCGCTGTGTCCTTTCTCTGTCCCCCGCTGTCCACCGCTGTGTCCCCCGGCTGTGTCCCGCTGTGTCCCCCGCTTTGTCGCGCTGAGTCCCATCTGTGTCGCCGCTGTGTCCCACTATGTTCCCGCAGTGTCCCCGCTGTGTCCCGCTGTGTCCCGCTGTGTCCTCGCTGTGTCCCCCGAGTGTCCCGTTGTGTCCCCAGCTATGCACCCCGCTGTGTCCCGCTGTGTCCCCGCTGTAACGGCGCTGGGTCCCGCTGGGTCCCGCTATGTCCTCCCTGTGTTCCCCGCTATGTCCCGCTGTGTCCCACTGTGTCACGCTCTGTCCCCTCTGTGTCCCTCTGTGTCCAGCTCTGTCCCTGTTGTGTGTCCGCTGTGCCCCGCTGTGTACCCTTTCTGTGTCCAGTTGTGTCCCCTCTGTGTCCCGCTGTGTCCCTTCTCTTTCCCCCGCTGTCCACCGCTGTGTCCCCCGGCTGTGTCCCGCAGTGTCCCCGCTGTGTCCCGCTGTATCCTATTGTGTCCCGTGGTGTCCCGCTTTTCCCCTCTATGTCCCCTGCTGAGTCCCCTCTGTGTCCCCGCTGTGTCCAGGTGTGTCCTCACTGTGTCCTCCGCTGTCTCCCACTTTGTCCCACGCTGTGTCCTACTGTGTCCCACTGTGTCCCTGCTGTGTCTCCCGCTGTGTACCGCTGTGTCCCGCTGTGTCCCCCGCTGTTTCCCGCTGTGTCCCCGCAGGTTCACCGCTGTTTCACGCTGTGTCCTGCTGTGTTCCGTGGTGTCCTGCTTTGTCCCCCGCTGTGTCCCGCTGTGTCCACTGCTGGGTCCCCGCTGGGTCCCGCTGTGTCTCGCTGTTTCCCGCTGTGTCCTCGCTTTGTCCCATGCTGTGTTCCGCTGTGTCCTCCCTGTGTCCCCCGCTGTATCCCGCTGTGTCCCCCGCTGTGCCCCGCAGTGTCCCGCTGTGTCCCGCTGTGTCCTCGCTGTGTCCCACTGTGTCCCCGCTGTTTCCCCGCTGGGTCCTGCTGTGTCCCGCTGGGTCCCGCTGTGTCCACCCGCTTTGTCCCGCTGTGTCCCCGCAGTGTCCCCGCTGTGTCCCGCTGTGTCCCACTGTGTCCTGTGGTGTCCCGATTTGTCCTCCACTATGTCCCCTGCTGAGTCCCCTCTGTGTCCCCGCTGTGTCCCGCTGTGTCCTCTGTTGTGTCCCACTGTGTCCCCCGCTGTGTCCTGCTGTGTCCCGCTGTGTCCTGCTGTGTCCCGCTGTGTCCTCCTCTGTGTCCCACTGTGTCCCCCGCTGTGTCCTGCTGTGTCCTGCTGTGTCCTACTGGGTCCCGCAGTGTCCCCGCTGTGTCCCCGCTGTGTCCCGCTGTGTCCCCCGCTGTGTCCCGCTGTGTCCCCGCAGGTTCACCGCTGTTTCACGCTGTGTCCCGCTGTGTTCCGTGATGTCCCGCTTTGTCCCCCGCTGTGGCCTCCCTGAGCCACCTCTGTGTCCCCGCTGTGTCCCGCTGTGTCCTCGCTGTGTCCGCCTCTGTCTCCCGCTCTGTCCACCGCTGTGTCTCACGCTTTTTCCCCGCTGGGTCCCGCTGTGTCCCGCTCTGTCCCCCACTGTGTCCCCCGCTGAGTCCTCTATGTGTCGCCACTGTGTCCCGCTGTGTCTTCGCTGTGTCCCCTGCTATCTCCCGCTTTGTCCCACGCTGTCTCCCGCTGTGTCCCGCTGTGTCCTCTTTGTGTCCCCGGCTGTGTCCTGCTGTGTTCCCGCTGTGTCCCAAGCTGTGTCCCGCTGTGTCCCGCTGTGTGCCCCGCTGTGTCCTGATGGGTGCCGCTGTGTCCCCCGCTGTGTCCCGCTGTGTCCCCTGCTCTGTCCCCACTGTGTCACGCTGTGTTTCGCTGTGTCCGGCTGTGTCCTTGCTCTGTCTCCCTCAGTGTCCAGCTGTGTCCTCCCTGTGTCCCCCGCTGTGTCCCGCTGAGTCCCCTGCTGTGTCCCGCTGTGTCCCGCTGTGTCACGCTCTGTCCCCTCTGTGTCCCTCTGTGTCCAGCTCTGTCCCTGTTGTGAGTCCGCTGTGCCCTGCTGTGTACCTTTCTGTGTCCAGCTGTGTCCCCTCTGTGTCCCGCTGTGTCCCTTCTCTTTCCCCCGCTGTCCACCGCTGTGTCCCCCGGCTGTGTCCCGCAGTGTCCCCGCTGTGTCCCGTTGTGTCCTACTGTGTCCCGTGGTGTCCTGCTTTTTCCCCTCTATGTCCCCTGCTGAGTCCCCTCTGTGTCCCTGCTGTGTCCAGCTGTGTCCTCGCTGTGTCCTCCACTGTCTCCCGCTTTGTCCCACGCTGTGTCCTACTGTGTCCCACTGTGTCCCTGCTGTGTACCCCGCTGTGTCCTGCTGTGTCCCGCTGTGTCCCCCGCTGTGTCCTGCTGGGTCCCGCTGGGTCCCTGCTGTGGCCCTGCTGTGGCCAGCTGTGTCCCCCGCTGTGTCCCGTTGTGTCCCGCTGTGTCCCCCGCTGTGTCCCGCTGTGTCCCCGCAGGTTCACCGCTGTTTCACGCTGTGTCCTGCTGTGTTCCGTGGTGTCCCGCTTTGTCCCCCGCTGTGTCCCGCTGTGTCCACTGCTGGGTCCCCGCTGGGTCCCGCTGTGTCTCGCTGTTTCCCGCTGTGTCCACGCTTTGTCCCATGCTGTGTTCCGCTGTGTCCTCCCTGTGTCCCCTGCTGTGTCCCGCTGTGTCCCCCACTGTGCCCTGCAGTGTCCCGCTGTGTCCCGCTGTGTCCTCGCTGTGTCCCACTGTGTCCCCGCTGTTTCCCCGCTGGGTCCTGCTGTGTCCCGCTGGGTCCCGCTGGGTCCCCCGCTTTGACGCGCTGTGTCCCCGCAGTGTCCCCGCTGTGTCCCGCTGTGTCCCACTGTGTCCTGTGGTGTCCCGATTTGTCCCCCGCTATGTCCCATGCTGAGTCCCCTCTTTGTCCCCGCTGTGTCCTGCTGTATCCCCCGCTGTGTCCCGCTGTGTCCCCCGCTGTGTCCTGCTGTGTCTCGCTGTGTCCTGCTGGGTCCCGCAGTGTCCCCGCTGTGTCCTCGCTGTGTCCCACGGTGTCCCCCGATGTGTCCCGCTGTGTCCCCGCAGGTTCACCGCTGTTTCACGCTGTGTCCCGCTGTATTCCGTGGTGTCCCGCTTTGTCCCACGCTGTGGCCCCCCTGAGCCACCTCTGTGTCCCCGCTGTGTCCCGCTGTGTCCTCGCTGTGTCCACCTCTGTCTCCTGCTCTGTCCACCGCTGTGTCTCACGCTTTGTCCCCGCTGAGTCCCGCTGTGTCCCGCTCTTTCCCCCACAGTGTCTCCCGCTGAGTCCTCTATGTGTCGCCACTGTGTCCCGCTGTGTCCTCGCTGTGTCCCCTGCTATCTCCCGCTTTGTCCCACGCTTTGTCCCGCTGTGTCCCGCTGTGTCCTCGCTGTGTCCCCGGCTGTGTCCTGCTGTGTTCCCGCTGTGTCCCAAGTTGTGTTCCGCTGTGTCCCGCTGTGTGCCCCGCTGTGTCCTGCTGGGTGCCGCTGTGTCCCCGCTGTGTCCCCGCTGTGTCCCCGCTGTGTCCTCGCTGTGTCCCGCTGTGTCTACTGCTGTGTCCCCACTGTGTCCCGCTGTGTCTCGCTGTGTCCCGCTGTGTCCTCGCTGTTTCCCCCGCTGTGTTCTGCTGTGTCCTCGCTGTGTCCCCCGTTGTGTCCCGTTGTGTACCCAGCTGTGTACCCCGCTGTGTCCCGCTGTGTTCCCGCTGTATCGACGCTGTGTCCCGCTTGGTCCCGCTGTGTCTTCGCTGTGTTCCCCTCTGTGTCCCGCTGTTTACCCCTCTGTGTCCCCCGCTGTGTCCCGCTGTGTACTGCTGTGTCCCCCGCTGAGTCCTGCTGTGTCCCCGCTGTGTCCCAATGTGTCCTCGCTCTGTCCCGCGCTGGGTCCCGCTGTGTCCCCCCTGTGTCCCCCGCTGTGTCCCTCTGTGTCCCGCTGTGTTTCCTGCAGTGTCCTCTGCTCTGTCCCACTGTGTCCCCCTCTGTGTCCTGCTGTGTCCCGCTGTGTCCCCCCTGTGTCCCCCGCTGTGTCCTGCTGTGTCGTCGCTGTGTCCCCAGCTGTGTCCCGCTGTGTCCACACTGTGTTCCCCGTGTGTCTCGCTGTGTACCCCGCTGTGTCCCGCTGTGTCATGCTGTGTCCCGCTCTTTCTCCACTGTGTCCCGGTGTGTCCCGCTGTGTCCCTGCTGTGTGCCCGGTGTGTCTCGCTGTGTACCCCGCTTTGTCTAGCTGTGTCACTTCTGTGTCCCGCTGTGTACTGCTGTGTCCCCCGCTGAGTCCCGCTGTGTCCCCGCTGTGTCCCAATGTGTCCTCGCTGTATCCCCCCCTGTGTCCCGCTGTGTCCCCCCTGTGTCCCCCGCTGTGTCCGGCTGAGTTCCTCTGTGTCTCCTGCTGTGTCCCCCGCTCTGTCCCACTGTGTCCCCCTCTGTGTCCCGCTGTGTCCCTCTGTGTACTGCAGTGTCCCCCGCTGAGTCCCGCTGTGTCCCCGCTGTGTCCCAATGTGTCTTCGCTGTGTCCCCCGCTGTGTCCCCCTCTGTCCCCCGCTGTGTCCCGCTGTGTCCACTGCTGTGTCCACATTGTGTCCCGCTGTTTCCCCCGCTGTGTCCCGCTGTGTCGTCACTGTGTCCCGCTGTGTCCTTGCTGTGTCCCCCGTGTGTCCCGCTGTGTACCCCGCTGTTTCCCGCTGTTTCACGCTTTGTCCCGCTCTTTCCCCACTGTGTCCCGTTGTATCCCGGCTGTGTGCCCGCTGTGTTCCACTGTGTAATCTGCTGTGTCTTGCTTTGTACCCGTTGTGTCTCGCTGTGTCCCCCGCTCTGTCCCCCGCTGTGTCCCGCCTTGTCCCCCTCTGTGTCCCCCTGTGTCCTGCTGTGTCCCCCGCTGTGTCCCGCTGTATCCACGCAGTGTCGCCGCTGTATCCCACTGTGTCCCGTTGTGTTCCCGTGTTGTCCCGTTTGTGCCCCTCAGTGTCCCCCGCTGTGTCCCAACTGTGTCCCCGCTGTGTCCCGCTGTGTCCTCGATGTGTCCCCTGCTGTGTCCTGCTCTGTTCCCCGTTGTGTCGCCCACTTTGTCCCAACTGTGCCCCGCTGTGTCCCGCTGTGTCCCGCTGTATCCCGCTATGTCCCCCACTATGTCCCGTTGTGTCCCCAGCTGTGTACCCCGCTCTGTCCCGCTGTGTCCCCGCTGTATCAAAGCTATGTCCCGCTGGGTCCCGCTGTGTCCTCTTTGTGTACCCCGCTGTGTCCCACTGTGTCCCCAGCTGTGTCCCTCGCTGGGTTCAGCTGTGTCCCCTGCTGTGTCCCGCTGTATCCTCCCTGTGTCCCCTGCGGTGTCCCGCTGTGTCCCCTGCTGTGTCACTCGCTGTGTCCCTGCTGTGCCCCACTGTGTCCCACTGTGTCCCGCTGTGTCCTGCTGTGTCCCCCGCTTAGTCCCGCTGTGTACCCGCTGTGTCCCAATGTGTCCTCACTGTGTCCCCCGCTGTGTCCCGCTGTGTCCCGCTGGGTCCCTCTGTGGCACCTGCTGTATGCCCACTCTGTCCCGCTCTGTGCCCCGCTTTGTCCGGCTGTGTCCACTGCTGTGACCCCGTTGTGCCTTGATGTGTCCGGCTCTGTACCCCACTGTGTCCAGCTGTGTCCCCGCTGTGTCCCGCTGTGTCCCCCACTGTGTCCCAATGTGTCCCCTGCTGTGTCCCCCACTGTGTCCCGCTGTGTCCCCTGCTGTGTCTGGCTGTGTCCCCCGCTCTGTCCCGCTGTGTCCACTGCTGTGACCCCGTTGTGCCTTGCTGTGTCCCGCTGTGTCCGCCACTGTGTCCCGCTGTGTCCTCGCTGTGTCCCATTGTGTCCCCGCTGTTTCCCCGCTGTTTCCCCGCTGGGTCCTGCTGGGTCCCGCTGTGTCCCGCTGGGTCCCCCGCTTTGTCCCGCTGTGTCCCCGCAGTGTCCCCGCTGTGTCCCGCTGTGTCCCACTGAGTCCTGTGGTGTCCCGATTTGTCCCCCGCTATGTCCCCTGCTGAGTCCCCTCTGTGTCCCCGCTGTGTCCCGCTGTGTCCCCCGCTGTGTCCCGCTGTGTCCCCCGCTGTGTCCTGCTGTGTCCCGCTGTGTCCTGCTGGGTCCCGCTGTGTCCCCGCTGTGTCCCCGCTGTGTCCCGCTGTGTCCCCGCAGGTTCACCGCTGTTTCACGCTGTGTTCCATGGTGTCCCGCTTTGTCCCGAGCTGTGGCCCCCCCTCAGCCACCTGTGTCCCCGCTGTGTCCCCTGTGTCCTCGCTGTGTCCGCCTCTGTCTCCTGTTCTGTCCACCGCTGTGTCTCACGATTTGTCCCCGCTGGGTCCCGCAGTGTCCCGCTCTGTCTCCCACTGTGTCCCCCGCTGAGTCCTCTATGTGTCGCCGCTGTGTCCCGCTGTGTCCTCGCTGTGTCCCCTGCTGTTTCCCGCTTTGTCCCACGCTTTGTCCCCGCTGGGTCCCGCTGTGTCCCGCTCTGTCCCCCACTGTGTCCCCCGCTGAGTCCTCTATGTGTCGCCGCTGTGTCCCGCTGTGTCCTCGCTGTGTCCCCTGCTGTCTCCCGCTTTGTCCCATGCTGTGTCCAGCTGTGTCCCGCTGTGTCCTCGCTGTGTCCCCCGCTGTGTCCCACTATGTTCCCGCAGAGTCCCCGCTGTGTCCCCGCTGTGTCCTCGCTGTGTTCCCCGCTGTGTCCCGCTGTGTCCCCCGCTGTGTCCCGCTGTGTCTACTGCTGTGTCCCCACTGTGTCCTGCTGTGTCTTGCTGAGTCCCGCTGTGTCCTCGCTGTTTCCCACGCTGTGTTCTGCTGTGTGCTCGCTGTGTCCCCCGCTGTGTCCCGTTGTGTCCCCAGCTGTGAACCCCGCTGTGTCCCGCTGTGTCCCCTCTGTATCGACGTTGTATCCCGCTTGGTCCCGCTGTGTCCTCGCTGTGTTCCCCACTGTGTCCTGCTGTTTACCCCTCTGTGTCCGCCGCTGTGTCCCGCTGTGTCCCGCTGTGTACTGTTGTGTCCCCCGCTGAGTCCCGCTGTATCCCCGCTGTGTCCCAATGTGTCCTCGCTGTGTCCCGCGCTGGGTCCCGCTGTGTCCCCGCTGTGTCCCAATGTGTCCTCGCTGTTTCCCACGCTGTGTTCTGCTGTGTCCTCGCTGTGTCCCGCTGTGTCCCCGCTGTATCGACACTGTGTGCCCCTTGGTCCCGCTGTGTCCCCCCTGTGTCCCCCGCTGTGTCCCACTGTGTCACGCTGTCTCCCCCGCTGTGTCCCTATGTGTCCCACGCTTTGTCCCCCTGTGTCCCCGCAGTTTCCCCGCTGTGTCCCGCTGTTTCCCACTGTGTTCTGTGGTGTCCCTCTTTGTCCCCCGCTGTGTCCCCCGGTGAGTTGCCGCTGTGTCCCCGCTTTGTCCCGCTGAGTCCTCCATGTGTCCCCCGCTGTGTTCCGCTGTGTCCCCCACTGTGTCCCGCTGTGTCCACTGCTGGGTCCCGGCTGTGTCCCGCTGTGTCCCGCTGTGTCCGGCTGTGTCCTCACTGTGTCCCACTCTGTGTCCCGATGTGTCCTCGCTGTGTCCCCCGCTGTGTCCCGCTTTGTCCCTGCTGTGTACTCCGCTGTGTCCCTCTGTGTCCCCGGCTGTGTCCCGCTGTGTCCCCTGCTGTGTCCCCACTGTGTCACGCTGTGTTTCGCTGTGTCCGGCTGTGTCCTTGCTCTGTCTCATTCAGTGTCCAGCTGTGTCCTCCCTGTGTCCCCCGCTGTGTCCCGCTGAGTCCCCTGCTGTGTCCGGCTGTGTCCCGCTGTGTCACGCTCTGTCCCATCTGTGTCCCTCTGTGTCCAGCTCTGTCCCCGTTGTGTGTCCGCTGTGCCCCGCTGTGTAGCCTTCTGTGTCCAGCTGTGTCTCCTCTGTGTCCCGCTGTGTCCCTTCTCTGTTCCCCGCTGTCCACTGCTGTGTCCCCCGGCTGTGTCCCGCAGTGTCCCCGCTGTGTCCTGCTGTGTCCTACTGTGTCCCGTGGTGTCCCGCTTTTTCCCCTCTATGTCCCCTGTTGAGTCCCCTCTGTGTCCGCGCTGTGTCCAGCTGTGTCCTCGCTGTGTCCTCCGCTGTCTCCTGCTTTGTCCCACGTTGTGTCCTACTGTGTCCCACTGTCTCCCTGCTGTGTCCCCCGCTGTGTCCCGCTGTGTCCCGCTGTGTCCCCCGCTGTGTCCTGCTGGGTCCCGCTGTGTCCCTGCTGTGTCCGGCAGTGTCCCACGCTGTGTCCCGCTGGGTCCCGCTGGGTCCCCCGCTGTGTACCGCTGTGTCCCCGCAGGTTCACCGCTGTTTCACGCTGTGTCCTGCTGTGTTCCGTGGTGTCTTGCTTTGTTCCCCGCTGTGTCCCGCTGTGTCCACTGCTGGGTCCCCGCTGGGTCCCGCTGTGTCTCGCTGTTTCCCGCTGTGTCCTCGCATTGTCCCATGCTGTGTTCCGCTGTGTCCTCCCTGTGTCCCCCGCTGTGTCCCGCTGTGTCCCCCGCTGTGCCCCGCAGTGTCCCGCTGTGTCCCGCTGTGTCCTCGCTGTGTCCCACTGTGTTCCCCCTGTTTCCCCGCTGGGTCCTGCTGTGTCCCCCTGTGTCCCGCTGGGTCCCCCGCTTTCTCCCGCTGTGTCCCCGCAGTGTCCCCGCTGTGTCCCGCTGTGTCCCACTGTGTCATGTGGTGTCCGGCTTTGTCCCCCGCTATGTCCACTGCTGAGTCCCCTCTGTGACCCCGCTGTGTCCCGCTGTGTTCCCTGGTGTGTCCCGCTGTTTCCCCCCCTGTGTCCCTCGCTGTGTCCCATTCTGTGTCCCGCTGTGTCCCGCTGTGTCATCCGCTGTGTCCTTGTTGTGTACCTGCTGGGACCCGCTGTGTCACCGCTGTGTCCCGCTGTGTCCCCGCTCTATAGACGCTGTGTCCCGCTGTGTCCCCCGCTGTGTCCCGTTGTGTCCCCAGCTGTGTACCCCACTGTGTCCCGCTGTGTCCCCGCTGTATCGACGCTGTGTCCCGCTGGGTCCCGCTGTGTCCTCCCTGTGTTCCCCACTGTGTCCCGCTATGTACCCCTCTGTGTCCCTCGCTTTGACCCGCTGTGTTCCTCTGTGTACTGCTGTGTCCCCCGCTGTGTCCCACTGTGTTTCCGCTGTGTCCCAATGTGTCCACGCTGTGTCCAGTGCTGGGTCCCGCTGGGTCCCCCCTGTTTCCCCCGCTGTGTCCCGCTGTGTCCGGCTGTGTCCCGCTGTGTCCCCCGCTGTGTCTCTCGCTGTGTCCCGCTGTGTCCCCGGCTGTATCCGGCTGTGTCCCGCTGTGTCCCCCGCTGTGTCCTTGCTTTGTACCCGCTGTGTCCCGCTGTGTCCCGCAGTGTCCCCAGCTGTGTCCCGCTGTGTCACCGCTGTGTCCCGCTTTGTCCTCGCTGTGTCCCGCGCTGTGTCCCGCTTTGTGCCTGCTGTGTACCCCGCTGTGTCCCTCTGTGTCCCCTGCTGTGTCCCGCTGTGTCCCCTGCTCTGTCCCCACTGTGTCACGCTGTGTTTCGCTGTTTCCGGCTGTGTCCTCGCTCTGTCTCCCTCAGTGTCCAGCTGTGTCCTCCCTGTGTCCCCCACTGTGTCCCGCTGAGTCCCCTGCTGTGTCCCGCTGTGTCCTGCTGTGTCACGCTCTGTCCCCTCTGTGTCCCTCTGTGTCCAGCTCTGTCCCCGTTGTGTGTCCGCTGTGCCCTGCTGTGTACCCTTCTGTGTCCAGTTGTTTCCCCTCTGTGTCCCGCTGTGTCCCTTCTCTTTCCCCCGCTGTCCACCGCTGTGTCCCCCGGCTGTGTCCCGCAGTGTCCCCGCTGTGTCCCGCTGTGTCCTACTGTGTCCCGTGGTGTCCCGCTTTTTCCCCTCTATGTCCCCTGCTGAGTCCCCTCTGTGTCCCCGCTGTGTCCAGCTGTGTCCTCGCTGTCCTCCGATGTCTCCTGCTTTGTCCCACACTGTGTCATACTGTGTCCCACTGTGTCCCTGCTGTGTCCCCCGCTGTGTCCCGCTCTGTCCCGCTGTGTCCCCCCCCCGCTGTGTCCCGCTCTGTCCCCGCAGGTTCACCGCTGTTTCACGCTGTGTCCATGCTGTGTCCCCGCTGTGTCCCGCTGTGTCCCGCAGTGTCCCCAGCTGTGTCCCGCTGTGTCACAGCTGTGTCCCGCTTTGTCCTCGCTGTGTCCCCCGCTGTGTCCCGCTTTGTCCCTGCTGTGTACTCCGCTGTGTCCCTCTGTGTCCCCCGCTGTGTCCCGCTGTGTCCCCTGCTGTGTCCCCACTGTGTCACGCTGTGTTTCGCTGTGTCCGGCTGTGTCCTCGCTCTGTCTCATTCAGTGTCCAGCTGTGTCCTCCATGTGTCCCCCGCTGTGTCCCGCTAAGTCCCCTGCTGTGCCCCGCTGAGTCCCGCTGTGTCATGCTCTGTCCCATCTGTGTCCCTCTGTGTCCAGCTCTGTCCCCGTTGTGTGTCCGCTGTGCCCCGCTGTGTACCCTTCTGTGTCCAGCTGTGTCCCCTCTGTGTCCCGCTGTGTCCCTTCTCTGTCCCCCGCTGTCCACCGCTGTGTCCCCCGGCTGTGTCCCGCAGTGTCCCCGCTGTGTCCCGCTGTGTCCTACTGTGTCCCGTGGGGTCCCGCTTTTTCCCCTCTATGTCCCCTGCTGAGTCCCCTCTGTGTCCCCGCTGTGTCCAGCTGTGTCCTCGCTGTGTCCTCCGCTGTCTCCTGCTTTGTCCCACACTGTGTCCTACTGTGTCCCTGCTGTGTCCGGCTGTGTCTCCCGCTGTGTCCCGCTGTGTCCCGCTGTGTCCCCCGCTGTGTCCTGCTGGGTCCCGCTGTGTCCCCGCTGTGTCCATGCTGTGTCCGGCTGTGTCCCCCGCTGTGTCCCGCTGGGTCCCGCTGTGTCCCTCGCTGTGTACCGCTGTGTCCCCGCAGGTTCACCGCTGTTTCACGCTGTGTCCTGCTGTGTTCCGTGGTGTCCCGCTTTGTCCCCCGCTGTGTCCCGCTGTGTCCACTACTGGGTCCCCGCTGTGTCCCGCTTTGTCTCGCTGTTTCCCGCTGTGTCCTCGCATTGTCCCATGCTGTGTTCCGCTGTGTCCTCCCTGTGTCCCCCGCTGTGTCCTGCTGTGTCCCCCGCTGTGCCCCGCAGTGTCCCGCTGTGTCCCGCTGTGTCCTCGCTGTGTCAAACTGTGTCCCCCCTGTTTCCCCGCTGGGTTCTGCTGTGTCCCGCTGGGTCCCCCGCTTTGTCCCGCTGTGTCCCCGCAATCTCCCCACTGTGTCCCGTTGTGTACACAGCTGTGTACCACGCTGTGA
>NW_012289543.1:0-7316 GCF_000151885.1 Dipodomys ordii | reverse complement strand
GAGGAGAAGCAGAAGCAGAAAGAGAAGCAAAAGCAGAAGGAGAAGCAGAAAGAGAAGCAGAAGAAACAGAAGAAGCAGAAACAGAAGCAGTAGAAGAAGAAGCTGAAGATGCAGAAGCAGATAGAGAAGCAGAATGAATAGCAGAATAACGACAAGGAGAAACAGAAGGAGAAGAAGAATGAGAAGCAGAAGGAGAAGCAGGAAAAACAGAAGAAGCAGAAACAGACGGAGAAGCAGAAGAAGGAGAAGCAGAAGAAGAAGCAGAAGGAAAAGCACAAGCAGAAGGAGATGCAGAAGGAGTAGCAGGAGAAGCAGAAGAAGCAGAAGCAGAAGGAGAAGAAGAAGGAGAAGAAGCAGAATCAGAAGAAGCAGAAGGAGAAGTAGAAAGAGAAGCCGACGAAGAGAAGCAGAACGAGAAGCAGGAGAAGCAGAAGAAGCAGAGCGGGAGAAGAAGAGGAAGAAGAAACAGAAGAAATAGAAGGAGCAGAAGCAGAAGGAGGAGCAGAAGCAGAAGGAGAAGCAGAAAGAGAAGCAGGAAAAGCAGCAGAAGCAGAAGCAGGAGAAGCAGAAGCAGAAGAAACAGGAGAAGGACAAGAAACAGAAGCAGAAGCAGAAGGAGAAGGAGAAGCAGAAAGAGAAGCACTAGAAGCAGAAGACGCAGGAAAAGCAGAAGCAGCAGAAAGAGAAGAAGAAGAAGAAGAAGAAGAAGAAGAAGAAGAAGAAGAAGAAGAAGAAGAAGAAGAAGAAGAAGAAGAAGAAGAAGAAGGAGGAGGAGGAGGAGGAGGAGGAGGAGGAGGAGGAGGAGGAGAAGGAGAAGGAGAAGAAGAAAGAGAAGGAGAAGCAGTAGAAGCAGAAGAAGCAGAAGCAGGAGAAGCAGAAGCAGAAGAAAAAGAATAAGCATAAGAAGCAGAATCAGAGGGAGAAGAAGAAGAAGGAGAAGCAGAAACAGAAGAAGCAGCAGAAGGAGAAGCAGAAGCAGAAGAAGATGCAGAAGGAGAAGCAGGAGAAACAGAAGAAGGAGAAGGAGCAGCAGAAGGTGAAGCAGAAGGAGACGCAGAAGCAGAAAGAGAAGCAGAAACAGAAGGAGAAGTTGGAGAATCAGAAGAAGCAGAAGCAGAAAGAGAAGCAAAAGAGGGAGAAGGAGAAGCAGAAGCAGAAGGACAATCAGGAGAATCAGAAGAAGCAGAAGCGGGAGAAGCAGAAGAAGAAGAAGAAGAAACAGAAGAAGGAGAAGGAGCAGAAGGAGAAGCAGAAGCAGAAGGAGAAGCAGAAATAGAAACAGAAGCAGAAGAAGCAGTTGCAGGAGAAGCAGAACCAGAAGAAACAGAAGAAGCCCACGAAGCAGAAGGAGAACCTGAAGCAGAAGGACAAGCAGAAGCAGCAGAAGCTGGAAAAGCAGAAGCAGAAGATACAGAAGAAGCAGAAGCAGAACGAGAAGCAGAAGAATAAGAAGGAGAAAGAGAAGGATTAGGAGTAGGAGGAGCAGAAGCAGAATTAGAAGCAGAAAGAGAAGCAGAAGGAGAAGCAGAAGGAGAAACAGAAGAAGCAGAAGCAGAAGCAGAATGAGAAGCACAAGAAGGAGAAATTGAAGGAGAAGGAGAATGAGACGGAGAAGCAGAAGGAGAAGTAGGAGAAGCAGAAGAAGGAGAAGCAGGAGAAGCAGAAGCAGAAAAAACAGAAGAAGGAGAAGAGCAGAAGCAGAAGGAGAAACAGAAGCAGAAGGAGAAGCAGAAGAAGCAGAAGCTGAAGCAGAAGAAACTGAAAAAGCAGAAAAAGAAGAAGAAGCAGAAGAAGAAGAAGCAGGAAAAGCAGAAGAAGAAGAAGGAGAAGGAGAAAGAGAAGAATTGGGACTAGGAGAAAGAGACGGATAAGCAGAAGCAGAAAGAGAAGGAGAATGAGAAGGAGAAGCAGGAGAAGCAGGAGAAGCAGAAGCAGGAGAAGCAGAAGCAGAATGAAAAGCAGAAGAAGGAGAAATTAAAACAGAAGAAGATGCAGAAGGAGAAGCAGAAGCAGAAGGAGAAGCAGAAGGAGGAGAAGGAGAAGGAGAAGCAGAAGGATAAGAATAAAGAGAAACAGAAGGAGAAGCAGGAGAAGCAGGAAAAGCATAAGCAGAAGAAATAGAAGAAGGAGAAGGAGCGGAAGCAGAAAGAGAAGCAGAAACAGAAGGAGAAGCATAAATAGAAGCAGAAGAAGCAGAAGCAGAACCTGAATCGGAAGGAGAAGCAGAAGAAGCAGAATCTGGAGAAGAAGAAGGAGAACCAGAAGGAGAAGCAGAAACAGAAAGAGAAGCAAAAGCAGAAGGAGAAGCAGAAGAAACAGAAGAAGCAGAAGCAGTAGCAGAAGAAGCTGAAGATGCAGAAGCAGAAAGAAAAGCAGAAGGAATAGCAGAAGAACGAGAAGGAGAAGGAGAAACAGAAGGAGAAGAAGAAGGAGAAGCAGAAGGAGAATCAGGAAAGGCAGAAGAAGCAGAATCAGACGGAGAAGCAGAAGAATGAGAAGGAGAAGCACAAGCAGAAGAAGAAGCAGACGAAAAGCACAAGCAGAAGGAGATGCAGAAGGAGAAGCAGGAGAAGCAGAAGAAGCAGAAGCAGAAGGAGAGAAGAAGTAGAAGAAGCAGAATCCGAAGAAGCAGAAGCAGAAGTAGAAAGAGAAGCTGAAGAAGAAAAGCAGAACGAGAAGCAGGAGAAGCAGAAGAAGCAGAAGCGGGAGAAGCAGAAGAAGAAGAAACAGAAGAAGGAGAAGGAGCAGAAGCAGAAGGAGAAGGAAAAGCAGAAGGAGAAGCAGAAAGAGAAGCAGGAAAAGCAGAAGAAGCAGAAGCAGGAGAAGCAGAAACAGAAGGAGAAGCAGAAAGAAGAGGGGAAGCAGAAGAAGCAGAAGCAGGAGAAGCAGAAGCATAAGAATCCGAAGAAGCAGAAGCAGAACCTGAAGCAAAAGCGGAAGCAGGAGAAGCAGAAGAAGCTGAATCTGGAGAAGCTCAATGAGAAGCTGAAGGAGAAGCAGAAGCTGAAAGAGAATCAAAAGCAGAAGGAGACGCAGAAGAAACAGAAGAAGCAGTAGCAGTTGCAGCAGAAGCAGAAGGAGAAGCAGAAAGAAAAGCAGAAGAACGAGAAGGAGAAGGAGAAACAGAAGGAGAAGCAGAAGGAGAATCAGAAGGAGAAACAGAAGAAGCAGAAGGAGAAGCAGAAGCAGAAGAAGCAGAAGGAGAAGCAGAAGGAGAAACAGAAGCAGAAGAAGCAGCAGAAGGAGAAGCAGAAGCAGAAGAAGATGCAGAAGGAGAAGCAGGAGAAGCAGAAGAAGCAGAAGCAGATGGAGAAGTAGAAGTAGGAGAAGGAAGAGGCGCAGAAGAAATAGGAGAAGAAGAAGCAGAATGAGAAGCATAAAGAGAACCAGTAGAAGCAGAAGAAGCAGGAAAAGAAGAAGCAGAAGAAAGAGAAGAAGAAGAAGAAGAAGAAGAAGAAGAAGATGAAGAAGTAGAAGAAGAAGAAGAAGAAGAAGAAGAAGAAGAAAGAGGAGGAGGAGGAGGTAGAGGAGGAGGAGGAGAAGGAGAAGCATAAGGAGAAGCAGTAGAAGCAGAAGAAGCAGAAGCAGGAGAAGCAGAAGCAGAAGAAAAAGAATAAGCAAAAGAAGAAGAATCAGAGGGAGAAGCAGAAGAAGGAGAAGGAGCAACAGGAGAAAGAGAAGCAGAAGTAGAAGCAGAACGAGAAGCAGAAGAAGAGGGAGAAAGAGAAGGATTAGGAGTAGGAGGAGCAGAAGCAGAATAAGAAGCAGAAAGAGAAGCAGAAGGAGAAGCAGAAGGAGAAACAGAATCAGAAGCAGGAGAAGCAGAAGCAGAAAGAGAAGCACAAGAAGGAGGAATTGAAGGAGAAGGAGAATGAGACGGAGAAGCAGAAGGAGAAGAAGGAGAAGCAGAAGAAGAAGAAGCAGGAGAAGCAGAAACAGAAAAAGCAGAAGAACCAGAAGAAGCAGCAGCAGGGGAAGCAGAAGAAGAAGAAGGAGAAGGAGAATGAGAAGGATTAGGAGTAGGAGAAACAGAAGGATAAGCAGAAGCAGAAAGAGAAGCAGAAGGAGAAGCAGAAGAAGCAGAAGCAGGAGAAGCAGAAGCAGAATGAAAAGCAGAAGAAGGAGAAATTGAAACAGAAGAAGATGCAGAAGGAGAAGCAGAAGCAGAAGGAGAAGCAGAAGCAGGAGAAGCAGAAGGAGAAGCATAAGGAGAAACAGAAGGAGAAGCAGAAGCAGGAGAAGCAGAATCAAAAGAAATAGAAGAAGGATAAGAAGCAGAAGCAGAAAGAGAAGCACAAACAGAAGGAGAAGCAGAAATAGAAGTAGAAGAAGAAGAAGCAGAACCTCAAGCAGAAGGAGAAGCAGGAGAAGCAGAAGAAGCAGAATCTGGAGAAGAAGGAGAACCAGAAGGAGAAGCAGAAGCAGAAAGAGAAGCAAAAGCAGAAGGAGAAGCAGAAAGAGAAGCAGAAGAAACAGAAGAAGCAGAAGCAGAAGCAGTAGCAGAAGAAGCTGAAGATGCAGAAGCAGATAGAGAAGCAGAAGGAATAGTACAATAACGCCAAGGAGAAAAAGAAGGAGAAGATGAATGAGAAGCAGAAGGAGAAGCAGGAAAAACAGAAGAAGCAGAAACAGACGGAGAAGCAGAAGAAGGAGAAGCAGAAGCAGAAGAAGAAGCAGAAAGAAAAGCACAAGCAGAAGGAGATGCAGAAGGAGTAGCAGGAGAAGCAGAAGAAGCAGAAGGAGAAGGAGAAGAAGAAGGAGAAGAAGCAGAATCAGAAGAAGCAGAAGGAGAAGTAGAAAGAGAAGCCGACGAAGAGAAGCAGAACGAGAAGCAGGAGAAGCAGAAGAAGCAGAGCGGGAGAAGCAGAAGAAGAAGAAACAGAAGAAATAGAAGGAGCAGAAGCAGAAGGAGGAGCAGAAGCAGAAGGAGAAGCAGAAAGAGAAGCAGGAAAAGCAGAAGAAGCAGAAGCAGGAGAAGCAGAAGCAGAAGAAACAGGAGAAGGACAAGAAGCAGAAGCAGAAGCAGAAGGAGAAGCAGAAAGAGAAGCACTAGAAACAGAAGACGCAGGAAAAGCAGAAGCAGCAGAAAGAGAAGAAGAAGAAGAAGAAGAAGAAGAAGAAGAAGAAGAAGAAGAAGAAGAAGAAGAAGAAGAAGAAGAAGAAGAAGAACAAGAAGAAGGAGAAGGAGGAGGAGAAGCAGTAGAAGCAGAAGAAGCAGAAGCAGGAGAAGCAGAAGCAGGAGAAGCAGAAGCAGAAGAAAACGAATAAGCATAAGAAGCAGAATCAGAGGGAGAAGCAGAAGAAGGAGAAGCAGCAGAGGGAGAAGCAGAAGAAGGAGAAGCAGAAGCAGAAGAAGCAGCAGAAGGAGAAGCAGAAGCAGGAGAAACAGAATCAGAAGAAACATAGGAAGGAGAAGAAGCAGAAGGAGAAGCAGAAACAGAAGGAAAAGCAGGAAGAGAAGCAGGAGAAGCAGAAGAAGCAGCAGCAGGAGAAGCAGAAGCAGAAGAAGCAGAAGAAGCAGAAGCAGAACCTGAAGCAGAAGGAGAAGCAGGAGAAGCAGAAGAAGCAGAATCTGGAGAAACAGAAGGAGAAGCAGAAGCAGAAAGAGAAGCAAAAGCAGAAGGAGCAGCAGAAGGGGAAGCAGAAGAAACAGAAGAAGCAGAGGCAGTAGCAGAAGAAGCAGAAGATGCAGAAGCAGAAAGAAAAGCAGAAGGAAAAGCAGAAGAACGAGAAGGAGAAGGAGTAGGAGAAACAGAAGGAGAAGCAGAAAGAGAAGCAGAAGAAGGAGCAGGAGAAGGAAAAGCAGCAGGAGAAGCAGAAAGAGCAGCAGAAGGAGAAGCAGGAGATGCAGAAACTTGAGAAGCAGAAGCAGAAGAAACACAAGAAGGACAAAAAGCAGAAGCAGAAGGAGAAGCAGAAACAGAAGGAGAAGCAGGAAGAGAAGGAGGGAAAGCAGAAGAAGCAGAAGCAGGAGAAGCAGAAGCATAAGAATGTGAAGAAGCAGAAGGAGAACCTGAAGCAGAAGGAGAAGCAGGAGAAGCAGAAGAAGCAGAATCTGAAGAAGCAGAATAAGAAGCAGAACGAGAAGCAGAAGCAGAAAGAGAATCAAAAGCAGAAGGAGAAGCAGAAGAAACAGAAGAATTAGAAGCAGAAGCAGTTGTAGCAGAAGCAGAAGGAAAAGAAGAAGAACAAGAAGGAGAAGGAGAAACAGAAGGAGAAACAGAAGGAGAAGCAGAAAGAGACGCAGGTAAAGCAGAAGAAGAAGAAGCAAAAGGAGAATCAGAAGGAGAAGCAGAAGAAGATGCAGAATGAGAAGCAGGAGAAGCAGAAGAAGCAGAAGCAGGAGGAGAAGCAGGAAAAGCAGAAGAAGCAGAAGCAAAAGGAGAAGCAAAAGAAGGAGAAGGAGAAGCAGAAGCAGAAGCATAAGGACAAGCACAAGCAGAAGGAGATGCAGAAGGAGAAGCGGGAGAAGCAGAAGAATCAGAAGCTGAAGGAGAAGCAGAAGTAGGAGAAGGAGAAGGAGGAGAAGCAGAAGGAGAAGCAGAAGTAGAATGAGAAGCAGAAAGAGAAGCAGGAGAAGGACAAGAAGCAGAAGCAGGAGAAGCCGAAAGAGAAGAAGCAGAAGAAGCAGAAACATTAGCAGAAGGAGAAGCAGAAGCAGAAGGAGAAGCAGCAGAAGAAGTAGAACCAGAAATTCAGGCAGGAGAAACAGAAGAAGCAGAAGCAGAAGCAGAAGGAGAAGCAAAAAGAGAAGCACAAGGAGTAGTAAAAGAAGCAGCAGAAGGAGAAGCAGAAGAAGAAGCAGAAAAACAAGCAGGAGAAGCAGAAGCAGAAAGAGAATTAAAGCTGAAGAAGTAGAACCAGAATAAGAAGCAGTAGAAGCATAAGAAGTAGAAGCAGGAGAAGCATAAGCAGAAGAAAAAGAAGAAGTATAAGAAGCAGAAATAGAAGCAGAGGGAGAAACAGAAGAAGGAGAAGGAGCAGCAGAAGGTGAAGCAGAAGGAGATTCAGAAGCAGAAAGAGAAGCAGAAACAGAAGGATTAGTTGGAGAATCAGAAGAAGCATAAGCAGAAAGAGAAGCAAAGGTGGGAGAAGGAGAAGCAGAAGCAGAAGGACAATCAGGAGAAGCAGAAGCAGAAGCGGGAGAAGCAGAAGCAGAAGAAGAAGAAGAAGAAGAAGAAGAAGAAGAAGAAGAAGAAGAAGAAGAAGAAGAAGAAGAAGAAGAAGAAGAAGAAGAAGAAGAAGAAGAAGAAACAGAAGAAGGAGAAGGAGCAGAAGGAGAAGCAGAAGCAGAAGGAGAAGCAGAAATAGAAACA
>NW_012289542.1:0-5594 GCF_000151885.1 Dipodomys ordii | reverse complement strand
TTTACCCAAATGTTGCATACTAAGTCACATAAAGCTACCAGCATTACATGTTTGTGCCAGCCCTGTTTACTATAGCTTAGATAAAGGAACCAACCCAGATGCCCCTTCTGTAGATGAATGTATCAAGGAAAATGTGGGATATATCCCCAAGGGATTCTAAGCCTTCATCAGAAAGAATACAATTGCCCCATTCGTTAGAGATGGGAAGTCTGGAAAATATTATATTAAGTGAAGTAAGCCAGCGCCAAAGAAACATAGGTTCCAATGTTTCTGCTTATTTGCAATATATAGTATATGTACGAGTCACGCGGGAAAAGGTCAGATAATGTGATGTCATGAAAAATGACACACTAGGCTATGTTTACTAATGTTTATTTCCTTCTTACAAGTGTTTCTAACGCATTTATTAGATTATCTCTTCGTTGCTTTGTCATGTTCCTACCCACACAGTATAACCCCTGCTTTCACTATATTTGGATGTCAGAATAATTGTGGAGGAGAGGGGGAAAAACCAGTTGTTTAAGGACACAGGTGGACCTGTTGCAACAATGAGAAGTACAAGTTGTCATGTCCAAAACGAGCTTTACAACGTCGGTGGGGGGGGGGGGGGGAGGGGAAGGGAGTGGGGGGAGGGGGGAAGGAGAAGGATTGGGATGGGGGGGAGGGGGGAGGCTGGGAAGGGATGGGAAGGGTAAACAAAGTAGGAGGCTGCAATGCTTGGTAAGAAATGTACGCATTATCCTGCCCATGCAATTGTAACCCCTCTGTACAGTTTGTTCACAAATAAAATTAAAAAAAAAAAAGAAGCAGAAGCAGGAGAAGCAGAAGCAGAAGAAAAAGAATAAGCATAAGAAGCAGAATCAGAGGGAGAAGCAGAAGAAGGAGAAGCAGAAACAGAAGAAGCAGCAGAAGGAGAAGCAGAAGCAGAAGAAGATGCAGAAGGAGAAGCAGGAGAAGCAGAAGAAGGAGAAGGAGAAGGCGAAAGAGAAGGATTAGGAGTAGGAGAAGCAAAAGGATAAGCAGAAACAGAAAGAGACGCAGAAAGAGAAGCAGCACGAGAAGTAGGAGAAGCAGAAGCAGGAGAAGCAGAAGAAACAGAAGACGCAGAAGCAGAATGAGAAGCAGAAGGAGAAATTGAAGCAGAAGCAGAAGCAGAAGGAGAAGCAGAAGCAGAAGCAGAGGAAGGAGAGGAAGGAGAAGGAGAAGCAGAAAGAGAAGCAGAAAGAGAAGCAGCACGAGAAGTAGGAGAAGCAGGAGAAGCAGAAGCAGGAGAAGCAGAAGAAACAGAAGACGCAGAAGCAGAATGAGAAGCAGAAGGAGAAATTGAAACAGAAGCAGAAGCAGAAGGAGAAGCAGAAAAAGGAGAAGGAGAAGCAGAAAGAGAAGCAGAAAGAGAAGCAGCACGAGAAGTAGGAGAAGCAGGAGAAGCAGAACCAGGAGAAGCAGAAGAAACAGAAGACGCAGAAGCAGAATGAGAAGCAGAAGGAGAAATTGAAGCAGAAGCAGAAGCAGAAGGAGAAGCAGAAGAAGGAGAAGGAGAAGCAGAAAGAGAAGCACAACGAGAAGCAGGAGAAGCAGAAGCAGGAGAAGCAGAAGCAGAAGAAAAATAGAAAGGAGAAGAAGCAGAAGGAGAAGCAGAAACAGAAGGAAAAGCAGAAAGAGAAGCAGGAGAAGCAGAAGAAGCAGCAGCAGGAGAAGCAGAAGCAGAAGAAGCAGAAGAAGCAGAAGCAGAACCTGAAGCAGAAGGAGAAGCAGGAGAAGCAGAAGAAGCAGAATCTGGAGAAGCAGAAGGAGAAGCAGAAGCAGAAAGAGAAGCAAAAGCAGAAGGAGAAGCAGAAGGCGAAGCAGAAGAAACAGAAGAAGCAGAGGCAGTAGCAGAAGAAGCAGAAGATGCAGAAGCAGAAGGAAAAGCAGAAGAACGAGAAGGAGTAGGAGAAACAGAAGGAGAAGCAGAAAGAGAAGCAGAAGAAGGAGCAGGAGAAGGAAAAGCAGCAGGAGAAGCAGAAAGAGCAGCAGAAGGAGAAGCAGGAGATGCAGAAACTTGAGAAGCAGAAGCAGAAGAAACAGGAGAAGGACAAGAAGCAGAAGCAGAAGGAGAAGCAGAAACAGAAGGAGAAGCAGGAAGAGAAGGAGGGAAAGCATAAGAAGCAGAAGCAGGAGAAGCAGAAGCATAAGAATGTGAAGAAGCAGAAGGAGAACCTGAAGCAGAAGGACAAACAGGAGAAGCAGAAGAAGCAGAATCTGAAGAAGCAGAATAAGAAGCAGAAGGAGAAGCAGAAGCAGAAAGAGAATCAAAAGCAAAAGGAGAAGCAGAAGAAACAGAAGAAGTAGAAGCAGAAGCAGTTGTAGCAGAAGCAGAAGGAAAAGCAGAAGAACAACAAGGAGAAGGAGAAACAGAAGGAGAAACAGAAGGGGAAGCAGAAAGAGACGCAGGAAAAGCAGAAGAAGAAGAAGCAAAAGGAGAATCAGAAGGAGAAGCAGAAAAAGGAGAAGGAGAAGCAGAAGAAGATGCAGAATGAGAAGCAGGAGAAGCAGAAGAAGCAGAAGCAAAAGGAGAAGCAAAAGAAGGAGAAGGAGAAGCAGAAGCAGAAGCATAAGGACAAGCACAAGCAGAAGGAGATGCAGAAGGAGAAGCAGAAGAATCAGAAGCTGAAGGAGAAGCAGAAGTAGGAGAAGGAGAAGGAGGAGAAGCAGAAGGAGAAGCAGAAGCAGAATGAGAAGCAGAAAGAGAAGCAGGAGAAGGACAAGAAGCAGAAGCAGGAGAAGCCGAAAGAGAAGAAGCAGAAGAAGCAGAAACATTAGCAGAAGGAGAAGCAGAAGCAGAAGGAGAAGCAGCAGAAGAAGTAGAACCAGAAATTCAGGCAGGAGAAACAGAAGAAGCAGAAGCAGAAGCAGAAGGAGAAGCAAAAAGAGAAGCACAAGGAGTAGAAAAAGAAGCAGCAGAAGGAGAAGCAGCAGAAGAAGCAGAAAAACAAGCAGGAGAAGCAGAAGCAGAAAGAGAATTAGAAGCTGAAGAAGCAGAACCAGAAGAAGAAGCAGTAGAAGCATGAGAAGCAGAAGCAGGAGAAGCAGAAGCAGAAGAAAAAGAAGAAGCATAAGAAGCAGAAGTAGAAGCAGAGGGAGAAACAGAAGAAGGAGAAGGAGCAGCAGAAGGTGAAGCAGAAGGAGATGCAGAAGCAGAAAGAGAAGCGGAAACAGAAGGAGAAGTTGGAGAATCAGAAGAAGCAGAAGCAGAAAGAGAAGCAAAAGAGGGAGAAGGAGAAGCAGAAGCAGAAGGACAATCAGGAGAAGCAGAAGAAACAGAAGCGGGAGAAGCAGCAGAAGAAGAAGAAACAGAAGAAGGAGAAGGAGCAGAAGGAGAAGCAGAAGCAGAAGGAGAAGCAGAAATAGAAACAGAAGCAGAAGAAGCAGTTGCAGGAGAAGCAGAAGCAGAAGAAACAGAAGAAGCCCAAGAAGCAGAAGGAGAACCTGAAGCAGAAGGACAAGCAGAAGCAGCAGAAGCTGGAAAAGCAGAAGCAGAAGATACAGAAGAAGCAGAAGCAGAACGAGAAGCAGAAGAATAAGGAGAAAGAGAAGGATTAGGAGTAGGAGGAGCAGAAGCAGAATTAGAAGCAGAAAGAGAAGCAGAAGGAGAAGCAGAAGGAGAAACAGAAGAAGCAGAAGCAGAAGCAGAAGCAGAATGAGAAGCACAAGAAGGAGAAATTGAAGGAGAAGGAGAATGAGACGGAGAAGCAGAAGGAGAAGTAGGAGAAGCAGAAGAAGGAGAAGCAGGAGAAGCAGAAGCAGAAGAAACAGAAGAAGGAGAAGAGCAGAAGCAGAAGGAGAAACAGAAGCAGAAGGAGAAGCAGAAGAAGCAGAAGCTGAAGCAGAAGAAACTGAAAAAGCAGAAAAAGAAGAAGAAGCAGAAGAAGAAGAAGCAGGAAAAGCAGAAGAAGAAGAAGGAGAAGGAGAAAGAGAAGGATTAGGAGTAGGAGAATAGAGACGGATAAGCAGAAGCAGAAAGAGAAGGAGAATGAGAAGGAGAAGCAGGAGAAGCAGAAGAAGCAGAAGCAGGAGAAGCAGAAGCAGAATGAAAAGCAGAAGAAGGAGAAATTAAAACAGAAGAAGATGCAGAAGGAGAAGCAGAAGCAGAAGCAGAAGGAGAAGCAGAAAGAGAAGCAGGAGAACCAGAAGAAGCAGGAGAAGCAGAAGCAGAAGAAACAGGAGAAGCCGAAGAAGCAGAAGCAGAATCTGAAGCAGAAGGAGAAACAGAAGAAGCACAATCTGAAGCAGAAGCAGAAGAAACAGAAAGAGTAGAATAAGAAGAAGCAGAAGCACCAGGACAAGCAGAAGAACAAGAAGGAGAAGGCGAAAGAGAAGGATTAGGAGTAGGAGAAGCAAAAGGATAAGCAGAAGCAGAAAGAGACGCAGAAGGAGAAGCAGCACGAGAAGTAGGAGTAGCAGGAAAAGAAGAAGCAGGAGAAGCAGAAGAAACAGAAGGCGCAGAAGCAGAATGAGAAGCAGAAGGAGAAATTGAAGCAGAAGCAGAAGCAGAAGGAGAAGCAGAAGCAGAAGAAGAAGCAGAAGAAGGAGAAGGACAAGGAGAAGGAGAAAGAGAAGCAGAAAGAGAAGCAGAACGAGAAGCAGGAGAAGCAGAAGCTGGAGAAGCCGAAGCAGAAGAAACAGAAGAAGGGGAAGAAGCAGAAGCAGAAGGAGAAGCAGAAACAGAAGGAAAAGCAGAAAGAGAAGCAGGAGAAGCAGAAGAAGCAGCAGCAGGAGAAGCAGAAGCTGAAGAAGCCGAAAAAGCAAAAGCAGAACCTGAAGCAGAAGGAGAAGCAGGAGAAGCAGAAGAAGCAGAATCTGGAGAAGGAGAAGGAGAAGCAGAAGCAGAAAGAGAAGCAAAAGCAGAAAGAGAAGCAGAAGAAACAGAAGAAGCAGAGGCAGTATCAGAAGAAGCAGAAGATTCAGAAGCAGAAGGAAAAGCAGAAGAACTAGAAGGAGAAGGAGAAGGAGAAACAGGAGTAGAAGCAGAAAGAGAAGCAGAAGAAGGAGCAGTAGAAAGAAAAGCAGCAGGAGAAAGAGAAAGAGCAGCAGAAGGAGAAGCAGGAAATGCAGAAACAGGAGAAGAAAAAGCAGAAGAAACAGGAGAAGGACAAGAAGCAGAAGCAGAAGGAGAAGCAGAAAGAGAAGGAGGGGAAGCAGAAGAAGCAGAAGCAGGAGAAGCAGAAGCATAAGAATCCGAAGAAGCAGAAGCAGAACCTGAAGCAGAAGGAGAAGCAGGAGAAGCAGAAGAATCAGAATTTGGAGAAGCAGAATGAGAAGCAGAAGGAGAAGCAGAAGCAGAAAGAGAATCAAAAGCAGAAGGAGAAGCAGAAGAAACAGAAGAAGTAGAAGCAGTAGCAGATGTAGCAGAAGCAGTAGGAAAAACAGAAGGAAAAGCAGAAGAACAAGAAGGAGAAGGAGAAACAGAAGGAGAAGCAGAAAGAGAAGCAGGTAAAGCGAAGAAGAAGAAGCGAAGGAGAATCGAAGGAGAAGCGAAGAAGGAGAAGGAGAAGCGAAGCAGAAGAAGATGCAGAAGGAGAAGCAGAAGAAGCAGAAGCAGAAGGAAAAGCAGA
>NW_012289541.1:0-3492 GCF_000151885.1 Dipodomys ordii | reverse complement strand
TCACCGAAGGAAAGCAGAAGACACGAAGGAGAAGGAGAAACAGAAGGAGAAGCAGAAGGAGAAAAAGAAAGAGAAGCAGGTAAAGCAGAAGAAGAAGAAGCAGAAGGAGAATCAGAAGGAGAAGCAGAAGAAGGAGAAGCAGAAGCAGAAGAAGATGCAGAAGGAGAAGCAGAAGAAGCAGAAGCAGAAGGAGAAGCAGGAAAAGCAGAAGAAGCAGAAGCAAAAGAATGAGAAGGAGAAGCAGAAGAAGAAGAAGGAGCATGAGGACAAGCACAAGCAGGAGATGCAGAAGGAGAAGCAGGAGCAACAGAAGAAGCAGAAGCTGAAGGAGAAGCAGAAGTAGGAGAAGGAGAAGAAGGAGAAGGAGAAGCAGAAGCGGAATGAGAAGCAGAAAGAAAAGCAGGAGAAGCACAAGAAGCAGAAGCAGGAGAAGCCGAAAGAGAAGAAGCAGAAGAAGCAGAAACAGAAGCAGAAGTAGAAGCAGAAGCAGAAGGAGAAGCAGCAGAACAAATAGAACCAGAAATTCAGGCAGGAGAAACAGAAGAAGCAGAAGCAGAAAGAGAAGCAAAAAGAGAAGCAGAAGGAGAAGTAGAAGAAGCAGCAGAAGGAGAAGCAGCAGAAGAAGCAGAAAAAACAAGCAGGAGAAGAAGAAGCAGAAAGAGAAGTAGAAGCAGAATAAGCAGAAGAAGCAGAAGCAGAAGAAGAAGCAGTAGAAGCATAAGAAGCAGAAGCAGGAGAAGCAGAAGCAGAGAAAAAGAAGAAGCATAAGAAGCAGAAGTAGAAGCAGAGGGAGAAACAGAAGAAGGAGAAGGAGCAGCAGAAGGTGAAGCAGAAGGAGATGCAGAAGCAGAAAGAGAAGCGGAAACAGAAGGAGAAGTTGGAGAATCAGAAGAAGCAGAAGCAGAAAGAGAAGCAAAAGAGGGAGAAGGAGAAGCAGAAGCAGAAGGACAATCAGGAGAAGCAGAAGAAACAGAAGCGGGAGAAGCAGCAGAAGAAGAAGAAACAGAAGAAGGAGAAGGAGCAGAAGGAGAAGCAGAAGCAGAAGGAGAAGCAGAAATAGAAACAGAAGCAGAAGAAGCAGTTGCAGGAGAAGCAGAAGCAGAAGAAACAGAAGAAGCCCAAGAAGCAGAAGGAGAACTGAAGCAGAAGGACAAGCAGAAGCAGCAGAAGCTGGAAAAGCAGAAGCAGAAGATACAGAAGAAGCAGAAGCAGAACGAGAAGCAGAAGAATAAGGAGAAAGAGAAGGATTAGGAGTAGGAGGAGCAGAAGCAGAATTAGAAGCAGAAAGAGAAGCAGAAGGAGAAGCAGAAGGAGAAACAGAAGAAGCAGAAGCAGAAGCAGAATGAGAAGCACAAGAAGGAGAAATTGAAGGAGAAGGAGAATGAGACGGAGAAGCAGAAGGAGAAGTAGGAGAAGCAGAAGAAGGAGAAGCAGGAGAAGCAGAAGCAGAAGAAACAGAAGAAGGAGAAGAGCAGAAGCAGAAGGAGAAACAGAAGCAGAAGGAGAAGCAGAAGAAGCAGAAGCTGAAGCAGAAGAAACTGAAAAAGCAGAAAAAGAAGAAGAAGCAGAAGAAGAAGAAGCAGGAAAAGCAGAAGAAGAAGAAGGAGAAGGAGAAAGAGAAGGATTAGGAGTAGGAGAAAGAGACGGATAAGCAGAAACAGAAAGAGAAGGAGAATGAGGAGAAGCAGGAGAAGCAGAAGAAGCAGAAGCAGGAGAAGCAGAAGCAGAATGAAAAGCAGAAGAAGGAGGAATTAAAACAGAAGAAGATGCAGAAGGAGAAGCAGAAGCAGAAGCAGAAGCAGAAGGAGAAGCAGAAGAAGGAGAAGGAGAAGAAGAAGCAGAAGGATAAGAATAAAGAGAAACAGAAGGAGAAGCAGGAGAAGCATAAGCAGAAGAAATAGAAGAAGGAGAAGAAGCAGAAGCAGAAAGAGAAGCAGAAACAGAAGGAGAAGCAGAAATAGAAGCAGAAGAAGCCGAAGAAGCAGAATCAGAACCTGAAGCGGAAGGAGAAGCAGAAGAAGCAGAATCTGGAGAAGAAGAAGGAGAACCAGAAGGAGAAGCAGAAGCAGAAAGAGAAGCAAAAGCAGAAGGAGAAGCAGAAGAAACAGAAGAAGCAGAAGCAGTAGCAGAAGAAGCTGAAGATGCCGAAGCAGAAAGAGAAGCAGAAGGAATAGCAGAAGAACGAGAAGGAGAAGGAGAAACAGAAGGAGAAGAAGAAGGAGAAGCAGAAGGAGAATCAGGAAAGGCAGAAGAAGCAGAATCAGACGGAGAAGCAGAAGAATGAGAAGGAGAAGCAGAAGCAGAAGAAGAAGCAGACAAAAGCACAAGCAGAAGGAGATGCAGAAGGAGAAGCAGGAGAAGCAGAAGCAGAAGGAGAGAAGAAGTAGAAGAAGCAGAATCAGAAGAAGCACAAGCAGAAGTAGAAAGAGAAGCCGACGAAGAGAAGCAGAACGAGAAGCAGGAGAAGCAGAAGAAGCAGAAGCGGGAGAAGCAGAAGAAGAAGAAACAGAAGAAGGAGCAGAAGCAGAAGGAGAAGGAAAAGCAGAAGGAGAAGCAGAAAGAGAAGCAGGAAAAGCAGAAGAAGCAGAAGCAGGAGAAGCAGAAACAGAAGGAGAAGCAGAAAGAGGAGGGGAAGCAGAAGAAGCAGAAGCAGGAGAAGCAGAAGCATAAGAATCCGAAGAAGCAGAAGCAAAACCTGAAGCAAAAGCGGAAGCAGGAGAAGCAGAAGAAGCAGAATCTGGAGAAGCTGAATGAGAAGCTGAAGGAGAAGCAGAAGCTGAAAGAGAATCAAAAGCAGAAGGAGACTCAGAAGAAACAGAAGAAGCAGTAGCAGTTGCAGCAGAAACAGAAGGAGAAGCAGAAAGAAAAGCAGAAGAACGAGAAGGAGAAGGAGAAACAGAAGGAGAAGCAGAAGGAGAATCAGAAGGAGAAGCAGAAGAAGCAGAAGGAGAAGCAGAAGCAGAAGAAGCAGAAGGAGAAGCAGAATGAGAAACAGAAGCAGAAGAAGCAGCAGAAGGAGAAGCAGAAGCAGAACAAGATGCAGAAGGAGAAGCAGAAGAAGCAGAAGCAGGAGAAGTAGAAGTAGGAAAAGGAAGAGCCGCAGAAGAAATAGGAGAAGCAGAAGGAGAAGCAGAAGCAGAATGAGAAGCAGAAAGAGAAGCAGTAGAAGCAGAAGAAGCAGGAAAAAAAGAAGCAGAAGAAAGAGAAGAAGATGAAGAAGAAGAAGAAGAAGAAGAAGAAGAAGAAGAAGAAGAAGATGAAGAAGAAGAAGAAGATGAAGAAGAAGAAGAAGAAGAAGAAGACGATGAAGGAGGAGGAGGAGGAGGAGGAGGAGGAGGAGGAGGAGTACGAGGAGGAGAAGCATATTGAGAAGTAGTAGAAGTCAAAGAAGCAGAAGTAGGAGAAGTAGAAGCTGATGATAAAGAATATGCTAAAGAAGCAGAATCTGAGGGAGAAGCAGAAGAACGAGAACGAGTAGAAAGAGAAAGAGAA
>NW_012289540.1:0-4244 GCF_000151885.1 Dipodomys ordii | reverse complement strand
GGCCGACAAGCAGGATACAGCGGTACACAGCGGGAAACAGCAGGACACAGCGGGGGACACACCGGGACACAACGGAGGTCACAGCAAGAACACAGCGGGACACAGGAGGACACAGCGGGGACACAGCGGGGACTAGGCGGAGGACACAGTGGGACACAGCAGGAGACACAGCGAGGACACAGCGGGGACATATGGGGACCTGCGGGACACAGTGGAACACAGCGGGGACACAGAGGGACATAGCAGTTACACAGCGAGGACACACCAGAGATACAGAGGGACACAGCAGGGACACAGCGGGGACACAGAGAGACACAGCAGAGACACAGCGGCGACACACCGGGACACAGCAAAGACACAGCGGGACACAGCGGGGGACACAGCGGGACACAGTGGGGGACAGAGCAGGACACAGCATGGACACAGTGGGACAAAGCGGGTCAACAGCGGGGACACAGCGGCGACACACCGGGACACAGCAGACACAGCGGGACACAGCGGGGGACACAGCGGGACACAACGGGGGACACAGCAGGACACTGCGGGGTACACAGCGGGACACAGCAGGGACACAGCGGGGGACACAGCGGGACACAAAGGGGGACACAGCATTACAGAGCGGGGACACAGCGGGACACAGCTGGGACACAGCAGGGGACACAGCAGAACACAGATGGGAACAAAGGGGGCACACAGCGGGACACAGTGGGACACAGCAGGGTACACAGCGGGACACAGCGGGGACACAACAGGGGCACAGTGGGAAAGAGCGGGACACAGCGGGGGACAAAGCGGGACACACCGGGATACAGCGGGACACAGCGGGAGACACAGCAGGGGACACAGAGCCGCACACAGTGGGAGAGAGTGGAACACAGCAGGGACACAGCGGGAACACAGCGGGACATCGCGGGGACAAAGCGAGGACAGAGCGGGACACAGAGGTACACAGCGAGGGACACAGTGGAGGACAGTGTGGACAAACCGGGTAACAAGGGGGACACAGCGGGACACAGCTGGGACACAGCGGGGACACAGCGGCACACAGCAGGACACAGTGGGGTACACAGTGGGACACATCGGGGATACAGCAGGGACACAGCAGGACACAGCGGGACACAGAGGGGGACAGAGCAGGATATAGCGGGGGACACAGCGGGACACAGCGGGAACACATCGGGACAGAGCGGGGAATGCAGCGGGATATTGCAGGGGACACAGCGAGGACCAAGCGGGACACAGAGGGACACAGCAAGGCCACAGCGGGACACAGCGTGACACAGCGGGGGGACACAGCAGGGGACACAGCGGGACAAATGGGGACACAGCGGGACACAGCGGAGACGCAGCGGGGGACACAACAGGACTCAAAGGGTGACCCAGCGTTACACAGCGGGGGCACAGCGGAACAGCGGGGACAGAGCAGGGGACACAGCAGGACACAGAAGGGAACAAAGGGGGAACACAGCGGGACACAATGGGGGACACAGCGGGACAAAGCGGGACACAGTGGGGACAGAGTGGGACACAGCGGGGACACAGCGGGGGACACAGTGGGGACATAGCGTGACACACCGGGGACACAGCGGGGACACAGCGGGACACAGCAGTGACACAGCTGAACACAGCGGGGGACACAGCGGGACACAGCCTAGGACAGAGCGGGACACAGCGTGGACACAGCGGGACACAGCGAGACACAGCAGTGACAAAGCGGCGACACAGCGGGACACATCGGGGTACAACGGGACACAGCGGGGGACAGAGGGGACACACCGGTGGACAACAGGGACACAGCAGTACAGCGCGGGGTACACATGGGGACACAGCAGGAGACAAAGAGGGACACAGCGGGACACAGCGAGACAGAGCGGGGACACAGCGGGGACAAAGCAGGGGACACAGTGGGGGACACAGCGGTAAACAGCAGGGGACACAGCGGGACTCAGCTGGGGACACATCAAAGGACACAGCGGGTGACACAGCGGGGAAAACAGCGGGAAACAGCGGGGGACACAGCGAGGACACAGCAGGACACAGCGGGGTACACAGAGGCAGACACAGCGGTACACATCGGGACAAAGCGGGGACACAGCCGGACACAGCGGGGACACAGCGGGACACAGTGGGACACAGCGGGAAACACAACCGGACACAACGGGGGACACAGCAGGACACAGCGGGGGACACAGCAGGACAAAGCTGGACAAAGTAGGACAGAGTGGGACACAGCGGGGACACAGCGGGGGACACAGCGGGGACACAGCGGGGACAGAGTGGGACACAGCGGAGACACAGCGGGGGACAGTGGGGAGACACACTGGGGACACAGCGGGAGACAGCAGGGAAACACAGCGGGGACACAGCGGGGACACATGGGTGCACAGCGGGACACAGGGGGTACACAGGAGGACACAGCGGGACACAGCGGGGGACACAATAGGACAAAGCGGGACACAGTGCGGACAGAGTGGGACACAGCGGGGACACAGCGGGGGACACAGCGGGGACCCAGCGGAGACAGAGTGGGACACAGCGGGGACACAGCGGGGGGACACAGCGGGGACACAGCGGAGACAAAGCGGGACACACCGGGGGACAAAGCTGGGACACAGAGGGACACAGCAGCGACACAGAAGAACACAGCGGGGGACACAGCGGGACACAGCCTGGGACAGAGCGGGACACAGCGTGGACCCAGCGGGACACAGCGAGACACAGCAGTGACAATGCGGTGACACAGCGGGACACATCGGGACACAGCGGGACACAGCGGGGACACAGCGGGGGAGAGATGGGACACACAGGTGGACAACGGGGACACACCAAGACAGCGCGGGGGTCACAGTGGGAAACAGCAGAAACACGGGGACACAGGGGGCGACAGAGGGACACAGCGACACACAGCAGGACAGAGCGGGGACACAGCGGGGACAAAGCGGGGGACACAGTGGGGGACACAGCGGTAAACAGCGGGGGATACAGCGGGACTCAGCTGGGGACAAATCAAAGGACACAGCGGGTGACACAGCTGGGGAAACAGCGGGGGACACAGCGAGGACACAGCAGGACACAGCGGGGTACACAGAGGCAGACACAGCGGTACACATCGGGACACAGCGGGGACACAGCGGGACACAGCGGGACACAGCGGGGACACAGCAGGACACAGCGGGGACACAGCGGAGACACAGCAGGGGACACAGCAGGACACAGAGGGGAACAAAGGGGGCACACAGCTGGACACAGCGGGGGACACAGCGGGACAAAGCGGGACACAGTGGGGACAGAGTGGGACACAGCGGGGACAAAGCGGGGGACACAGCGGGGACACAGCGGGGACACAGCGGAACACACCGGGGACACAGCGGGGACACAGCGGGACACAGCAGCGACGCAGCGGAACACAGCGGGGGACACAGCGGGACACAGCCTGGGACAGAGCGGGACACAGCGTGGACACAGCGGGACACAGCGAGACACAGAAGTGACAAAGCGGCGACACAGCGGGACACATCGGGACACTGCGGGACACAGCAGGGACACAGCGCGGGACAGAGGGGACACACCGGTGGACAACGGGGACACAGCAGGACAGTGCGGGGGTCACAGTGGGAAACAGCAGAGACACAGGGGGACACAGGGAGCGACACAGAGGGACACAGCGGGACACAGCGGAACACAGCGGGGACACAGCGGGGACAAAGCGGGGGACAGAGTGGGGGACACAGCGGTAAACAGTGGGGGACACAGCGGGACTCAGCTGGGGACACATCAAAGGACACAGCGGATGACACAGTGGGGAAAACAGCGGGAAACAGCGGGGGACACAGCGAGGACACAGCAGGACACAGCCGGAGACACAGCAGGACACAGCGGGGTACACAGAGGTAGACACAGGGGTACACATCGGGACACAGCGGGGACACAGCGGGGACACAGCGGGGACAGAGCATGACACAGCGGGGACACAGCGGGGTCACAGCTGGACACAGCGGGGACACAGCGGGACACAGTGGGACACAGCGGGACACAGCGGGACACATCGGGCGACACAGCAGGACACTGCGGTGTACACAGCGGGACACAGCGGGACACAGCGGGACACAGCAGGGACACAGGAGGGGACAAAGCGGAACACAAAGGGGAACACAGCTTTACACAGCGGGGACACAGAGGGACACAGCGGGGACACAGCAGGGACACAGCAGACACAGAGGGGAACAAAGGGGTCACACAGCGGA
>NW_012289539.1:0-8417 GCF_000151885.1 Dipodomys ordii | reverse complement strand
CAGCGGGGACACAGAGGGACACAGAGGGGAACAAAGGGGTCACACAGCGGGACACAGTGGGACACAGCGGGGTACACAGCGGGACACAGCGGGGACACAGCAGGGGCACAGTGGGAAACAGCGGGACACAGCGAGGGCCAAACGGGACACATCGGCATACTGCGGGACACAGAGGGGACACAGCAGCGGACACAGAGCCGCACAAAGCGGGGACACAGCGGGACACTGTGTGGACACAGTGTGAAACAGCGGGGGACACATAGGGGGACACAGCAGGACACTGCAGGGTACACAGCGGGACACAGCGGGACACAAAGGGACACAGCAGGGACACAGCGGGGGACACAGTGGGACACAGCTGAGTACACAGCGGGACACACCGGGACACAGCAGGGGCACAGTGGGAAACAGCGGGACACAGAGGGGGACAAAGCGGGACACACCGGGACACAGCGGGACACAGCGGGGAACACAGCAGGGGACACAGATCTGCACACAGCGGGAGAGAGTGGAACACAGCAGGGACACAGCGGGGACACAGCTGGACATCGCGGGGACAAAGCGAGGACAGAGCGGGACACAGAGGTACACAGCGAGGGACACAGCGGGGGACAGTGGGGACAAACCGGGGAACAACGGGGACACAGCAGGACACAGCTAGGACACAGCGGGGACACAGCAGGGGACACTGTGGGACACAGCAGAGGATACAGCGAGGACACTGAGGGGACATAGGGGGATACTGCGGGACACAGTGGGACACAGCGGGGACACAGAGGGTCACAGCACTTATACAGCGAGGACACAACAGGGACACAGAGGGACCCAGCGGGTACACAGCTGGGGACACAGTGGGGGACACAGCGGTAAACAGCGGGTGACACAGCGGGACTCAGCAGGGGACACAGCAAAGAACACATCGGGCCACAGCGGGGGACACAGGGGAACACAGCGGGACACAGCCGGACACAGCTGGGGACACAGCGGGTGATGCAGAGGGGGAAACAGCGGGAAACAGCGGGGAACACAGCGAGGACACAGCAGGACACAGCTGGGGACACAGCAGGACACAGCGGGGTACACAGAGGCAGACACAGCGGTACACATCGGGACACAGCGGGGACACAGCGGGGACACAGCGGGCCACAGCGGGACACAGCGGGGACACAGCAGGACACAGCGGGACACAGCGGGGGACACACCAAGGGAGAGCAGGCACACAGCAGGACACAGGGGGACACAGCAGGACACCGCGGGCACAGCGGGGAACACAGCGGGACACACAGCGGGACACAGCGGGGGACACAGCATGGACACAGCGGGGGACACAGCATGGACACAGCGGGTCACAGCGGGGAAATAGTGGGGGACACAGCGGGGGACACAGCCGGATACAGAAGGACACAGCGAGGACACAGCGAGACACAGGAGGACACAGCGGGGACACAGCAGGGGACACAGTGGGACACAGCGGGGACACAGAGGGACTCAGCGGTTACACAGCGAGGACACACCAGGGACATAGCCGGACACAGCGGAGACACAGCAGGGACACAGTGAGACACAGCGAGGACACAGCGGGACACAGCATGGCCTACAGCGGGGGACAGCGGTGACACACCGGCGGACAGCGTGCACACAGCGGTTCACAGCGGGACATAGCGGGGACACAGCGGGGACACAGGGGACCCAGCGGGACACTGCGGGGACACAGCGGGACACAGCGGGGGACACAGCAGGGGACACAGCGGGGGACAGCGGGGATACAGAGGGACACAGCAGGACACAGCGGGGAGACACAGCGGGGATACAGCGGGGACAGAGCAGAACACATTGGGGACACAGTGTGGGAAAAAGCGAGGAAACAGCGGGACACAGAAGGATACACAGACAGGATACAGAATGACACATGGGGACACAGCGGGACACAGCGAGGGACACAGAGAGGACACAGCGGGACACAAATGGGGACACAGCAAGGACACAGCAAGGACACAGCGGGACACAGCGGGAAAGAGCGGGACACAGCGGGGGACACAGACGGGGACACAGCGGTACACAGCGGGGGACACAGCAGGGACACATCGGGTCACAGCGCGGACACAGTGGGGGACACAGCAAGGACACAGCGGGACACAGAGGGATACACAGCGAGGACACAGCGTGACACATGGGGACACAGCGGGACCCAGCAGGGGACCCAGCGAGGACACAGCGGGACACAAGTGTGGACACAGCAAGGACACAGCAGGACACAGCGTGAAAGAGCGGGACACAGTGGTACACAGCGAGGGACACAGCGGGGGACAGTGGGGACAAACCGGGGAACAACGGGGACACAGCGGGACACAGCTGGGACAAAGTGAGGACACAGAGGGGAACACAGCGGGGGACACAGCGGGACAGAGCGGGACACAGCGGGGTACACAGTTGGACACATCGGGGATACAACAGGGACACAGCTGGACACAGCGGGGCACAGAGCAGGATATAGCGGGGGACACAGCGGGACACAGCGGGAACACAGCGGGACACAGCGGGGAACACATCGGTATATAGCAGAGGACACAACGAGGACAAAGCGGGACACAGAGGGACACAGCAGGGGACACAGCAAGGCCACAGCGAGACACAGCGGGACACAGCGGGGGACACAGCAGGGGACACAGCAGGACACAGGGGGACACAGCGGGACACAGCGGGGGACACAGCAGGGGACACAGCAGGATACAGGGGGACACAGCGGGACACAGAGAGACACAGCAGTGACAAAGCAGCGACACAGCGGGACACATCGGGACACCGCGGGACACAGCAGGGACACAGCGGGGGACAGAGGGGACACACCGGTGGACAACGGGGACACAGCAGGAGAGTGCGGGGGTCACAGTGGGAAACAGAGGAGACACAGGGGGAAAGAGGGGGCGATACAGAGGGACACAGCGGGACAGAGCGGGGACACAGCGGGGACAAAGAGGGGGACACAGTGGGGGACACAACGGTAAACAGCGGGGGACAAAGCGGGACTCAGCTGGGGACACATCAAAGGACCCAGCGGGTGACACAGTGGGGAAAACAGCAGGAAACAGCAGGGGACACAGCGAGGACACAGCAGGACACAGCGGGAGACACAGCGGGACACAGCTGGGTACACAGAGGCAGACACAGCGGTACACATCGGGACACAGCGGGGACACAGCGGGGACAAAGCGGGGACACAGCAGGACACAGCGGGGACACAGCGGGGAAACAGGGGGGACACAGCGGGGGACACAGTGGGACACAGCGGGGACACAGAGGGACTCAGTGGTTACACAGCGAGGACACAACAGGGACACAGCAGGACACAGCGGAGACAAAGCTCGGACACAGTGAGACTCAGCGAGAACACAGCGGGACACAGTGGAGGACACAACGGAGGACAGCGGTGACACACCGGCGGACAGCGGGGACACAGCGGGACACAGCGGGACACAGCGGGGGACACAGCGGGGGACACAGCGGACACAGCTGGGGACACAGCGAGGACACAGCTGGACACAGCGGGGGACACACCGGGGGACAGCGGGGACACACATGCAGACAGCGGAGACACAACGGGACACAGGGGGAACATCGGGGACACAGCGGGACACAGCAGGACACAGCAGGGACACAGCAGGGACACAGCGGGTCACAGCGGGGACACAGTGAGGGACACAGCGAGGACACAGCAGGGACATAGGGAGACACTGCGGGACACAGTGGGACACAGCGGGGACACAGAAGGACATAGAGGTTACACAGCCAGGACATACCAGGGACACAGCAGAACACAGCGGGGACACAGCGGGACCCAGCGGGACCCAGCGGGGACACAGCGGGACACAGCGTGGGACACAGAGGCAGACACAGCAGGACACAGCGGGACACAGCGGGAGACAGCGGGAGACAGCGGGACACAGCGGGGACACAGCGAGGACACAGCGGGACACAGCGGGACACAGCGGGGAACACAGCGGGGGACACAGCGGAACACAGCTGGGGACACAGCATGGACACAGCGAGTCACAGTGGGGAAATAGTGGGGGACACAGCGGGGACACAGCGGGATACAGAAGGACACAGCCAGGACACAGCGGGACACAGGAAGACACAGCGGGGACACAGCGGGGACACAGCGGGGGACACAGTGGGACACAGCGGGGACACAGAAGGACTCAGCGGTTACACAGCGAGGACACACCAGGGACACAGCGGGACACAGCGGAAACACAGCGGGGACACAGCGGGACACAGAGAGGACACAGCGGGACACAGCGGGGGATACAGTGGGGGACAGCGGTGACACAGCAGGGGACACAGTGGAACACAGCGAGGACACAACGGGGACACAGCGGGGACACAGCGGGGGACACAGTGGGACACAGCGGGGACACAGAAGGACTCAGCGGTTACACAGCGAGGACACACCAGGGATACAGCGGGACACAGCGAGACACAGCGGGGTACACAGCGGGACACAGCGGGGGACACAGTGGAACACAGCGAGGACACAGCGGGACACAGCGGGGACACAGCGGGACATAGCTGGGGACACAGGCCGACAAAGCAGGACACAGCGTGACACAGCGGGAAACAGCAGGACACAGCGGGGAACACACCGGGACACAGTGGAGGGTCACAGCAAGAACACAGCGGGACACAGGAGGACACAGCTGGGACACAGCGGGGACACAGCGGGGGACACTCTGGGACACAGCGGGGGACACAGCGAGGACACAGCGGGGACATAGGGGGACACTGCGGGACACAGTGGAACACAGCGGGGACACAGAGGGACATAGCAGTTACGCAGCGAGGACACACCAGAGACACAGCGGGACACAGCGGGGACAGAGCAGGGACACAGCGAGACACAGCGGGACCCAGCGGGGACACAGCAGGGACACAGCCGGACACAGCGGGGGACACAGAGGCGGACACAGCAGAACACAGCGGGACACAGCGCGACACAGCGGGACACAGCGGGGACACAGAGAGGACACAGTGGGACACAGCGGGGAACACAGCGGGGGACACAGCGGGACACAGCGGGACACAGCGGGGGACACAGCATGGACACAGCAAGTCACAGCGGTGAAATAGTGGGGGACACAGCGGGGACACAGGTGGGGACACATCAAAGGACACAGCGTGTGACACAGCGCGGCAAACAGCTGGAAACAGCGGGGGACACAGCGAGGACACAGAAGGACACAGCGGGGTACACAGAGGAAGACACAGCGGTACACATCGGGACACAGCTGGGACACAGCGGAACCCAGCGGGACACAGCGGGGACACAGCGGGACATCGCGGGGACAAAGCAAGGACAGAGCGGGACACAGAGGTACACAGCGAGGGACAAAGCGGGGGACAGTGGGGACAAACCGGGGATCAACGGGGACACAGCGGGACACAGCTGGGACACAGCAAGGACACAAAGGGACACAGCGGGACACAGCGGGGGACACAGCGGGACACAGCGGGGACAAAGCGGGGGACAAAGTGGGGACACAGCGGGACACAGCGGGACAAAACGGGACACAGCTGGACACAGCGGGGACACATCGGTACAAAGCGGGACACAGGGGGTACACAGCAGGACACAGCGGGACACAGCGGGAAACACAACTGGACACAGCGGTGGACACAGCGGGACACAGCGGGGGACACAGCGGGACAATGCGGGACACAGTGGGGACAGAGTGGGACACAGCGGGGACACAGCGGGGGACACAGCGGGGTCACAGCGGGGACAAAGCGGCACACACCGGGGACACAGCGGGGACACAGCAGGACACAGCAGCGACACAGCGGAACACAGCGGGGACACAGCGGGACACAGCAGCGACACAGCGGAACACAGCAGGGGACAAAGCGGGACACAGCCTGGGAAAGAGCGGGACACAGCGTGGACACAGCGGGACACAGCGAGACAGCAGTGACAAAGAGGCGACACATCGGGACACAGCGGGACACAGCGGGACACAGCAGGGGACAGAGGGGACACACTAGTGGACAACGGGGACACAGCAGACAGCGCGGGGTTCACAGTGGGAAACAGCGGGGACACAGAGGGACACAGCGGGACACAGCGGGAAAGAGCAGGGACACAGCGGGGACAAAGCGGGGAACACGGTGGGGGACACAGCGGTAAACAGCGGGGGACACAGCGGGACTCAGCTGGGGACACATCAAAGGACACAGCGGGTGACACAGCGGGGCAAACAGCGGGAAACAGCGGGGGACATAGCGAGGACACAGCAGGACACAGCGGGGTACACAGAGGCAGACACAGCGGTACACATCGGGACACAGCGGGGACAGAGCGGGACACAGCGGGACACAGCTGGGGACACAGCGAGGACACAGCGGGATACAGCGGGGTACACAGTGGGACAAAGCGGGGTACACAGCAGGACACAGCGGGGACACAGCAGGGCACAGTGGGAAACAGCGGGACACAGCGGGGGACAAAGCGGGACACACCGGGATACAGCGGGACACAGCGGGGGACACAGCAGGGGACACAGAGCCGCACACAGCGGGAGAGAGTGGAACACAGCAGGGACACAGGGGGGACTCAGCGGGACATCCCGGGGACAAAGCGAGGACAGAGCGGGACACAGAGGTACACAGCGAGGGACACAGCGGGGGACAGTGGGGACAAACCGGGGAACAACGGGGACACAGCGGGACACAGCTGGGACACAGCGAGGACACAGCGGGACACAGCGGGGACAAAGCGAGTACACAGCGGGACACAGCCGGACACAGCAGGACACAGAGGGGAACACAGCGGGGGACACAAAGGGACAGAGCGGGACACAGCGGGGTACACAGTGGGACACATCGGGGATACAGCATGGACACAGCGGGACACAGCGGGGGACAGAGCAGGATATAGCGGGGGACACAGCGGGACACAACGGGGACACATCGGTACACAGCGGGGAACACAGCGGGATATAGCAAGGGACACAACGAGGACAAAGCGGGACACAGAGGGACACAGCAGGGGACACAGCAAGGCCACAGCTGGACACAGCGGGACACAGCGGGGACACAGCAGTGGACACAGCAGGACACAGAGGGGAACAAAGGGGGCATACAGCGGGACACAGCGGGGGACACAGCGGGACAAAGTGGGACACAGCGGGGGACACAGCAGGGGACACAGCAGGACACAGGGGGACACAGCGGGACACAGCGGGGGACACAGCAGGGGACAGAGCAGGACACAGCGGGGACACAGCGGGACACACCGGGGACACAGCGGGACACATCGGGACACAGCGGGACACAGCGGTGACACAGCGGGGGACAGAGGGGACACACCGGTGGACAACGGGGACACAGCAGGACAGCGCGGGGGTCACAGTGTGAAACAGTGGAGACACAGGGGGACACAAGGGGCGACACATCAAAGGACACAGCGGGTGACACAGAGTGGGAAACAGCGGGAAACAGCGGGGGACACAGCACGACACAGCGGGGTCCTCAGAAGCAGACACAGCGGTACACATCGGGACACAGAGGGGACACAGTGGGACACAGCGGGACACATCGGGCACACAGCAGGACACAGCGGGGACACAGCGGGGACACAGAGGGACACATCGAGGGACACAGAGGCGGACACAGCAGAACACAGCGGGACACATCGCGACACAGCGGGACACAGCGGGGACACAGCGAAGACACAGTGGGACACAGCGGGGAACAAAGCGGGGGACACAGCAGGACCCAGCGGGACTCAGCGGGGGCACAGCGGGGACACAGCGTGATACAGCGGGGGACACAGCAGGGGACACATTGGGGGACACCGGGGACACAGAGGGATACAGTAGGACACAGCGGGGAAACAGCAAGGACACAACGGGACACAGCGGAACACAGCGGGGGACACAGCAGGGGACACAGCGGGACACAGCGGGTCACAGCGGGGACAAAGCGGGGGACAAAGCGGGGACACAGCTGGACACAGCGGGACAAAACGGGACACAGCTGGACACAGCGGGGACACAGCAGGCGACACAGCGGAGGACAGCGGGGACACAGCCAGACAGAGCAGGACACAGCAGGAAACAGCGGGGACACAGCGAGGACACAGCGGGACACAGCGGGACACAGAGGGGACAGAGCGGGGGACATTAGGGAGACACAGGGCAGACACAGCGGGGACACAGTGGAACACAGTTGGGACACAGCGGGGCACAGCAGGGAGACACAGCGGGGACACAGCGGGGACACATCGGTACACAGCGGGACACAGGGTGTACACAGCAGACACAGCGGGACACAGCAGAAACACAACCGGACACAGCGGGGGACACAGCGGGACACAGCGGGGGACACAGCAGACAAAGCGGACACAGTGGGGCAGAGTGGGA
>NW_012289538.1:0-3754 GCF_000151885.1 Dipodomys ordii | reverse complement strand
GAAGGACACAGCGAGGACACTGCGGGGACATAGGGGTGACACTGCGGGACACAGTGGGACACAGCGAGGACACAGAGGGACATAGAGGTTACACAGCGAGGACACACCAGGGACACAGCGGGACACAGCGGGGACACAGGGGGGACACAGCGGGACACAGCGGGAAAGAGCGGGACACAGCGGGTGTCACAGCCGGGGACACAGCGGGGTACAGCGGCACACAGTGGGGACACAGCGGGGGACACAGCGGGGGACACAACGGGTGACACAGCGGGACACAATGGGGTACACAAAGGGACACAGTGGGGGACACTGTAGCGGACACAGTGGGACATATCGGGACACAACCGGACACAGCGGGGAACACAGCGGAGGACACAGTGGGACACAGCGGGGAAATAGTGGGGGACACAGCGGGGGACACAGCGGGATACAGAAGGACACAGCGAGAACACAGCGGGACACAGGAGGACACAGCGGGGACACAGCGGGGGACACAGTGGGACACAGCTGCGGATACAGCGAGGACACAGCAGGGACACTGCGGGACACAGCGCGTCACAGCGGGGAAACAGTGGGGGACACAGCGGAGGACACAGCGGGATAGAGAAGGACACAGCGAGGACCCAGCGGGGACATAGGGTGACACTGCGGTACACAGTGGGACACAGCGGGGGACACAGAGGGACATAGAGGTTACACAGCCTAGGACACACCAGGGACACAGCGGAACACAGCGGGGACACAGCAGGGACACAGCGGGACACAGCGGGACCCAGGGGGGACACAGCGGGGACACAGCGGGACAGAGCGGGAGACACAGAGGCGGACACAGCAGGACACAGCATGGACACAGCGGGTCACAGTGGGGAAATAGTGGGGGACACAACGGGGGCCACAGCGGGATACAGAAGGACACAGCGAGGACACAGCAGGACACAGGAGGACACAGTGGGGACACAGTTGGGACACAGCAGGGGACACAGCGGGACACAGCGGGGAACACAGTGGAACACAGCGAGGACACAGCGTGACACAGTGGGACACAGCGGGGACACAGCGGGACACAGCGGTGGACACAGGTCGACAAAGCAGGACACAGCGGGACACAGCGGGAAACAGCAGGACACAGCGGAGGACACACCGGGACACAGCGGGGGTCACAGCAAGATGACAGCGGGACACAGGAGGACACAGCGGGGACACAGCAGGGACACAGTGGGGAACAATGTGGGACACAGCGGGGGACACCGAGGACACAGCGGGGACAAAGGCGGACACTGCGGGACACAGTGGAACACAGCGGGGACACAGAGGGACATAGCAGTTACACAGCGTGGACACACCAGAGACACAGCGGGACACAGCGGGGACACAGCGGGGACACAGCGAGACACAGTGGGACCCAGCTGGGACACAGCAGAGACACAGCGGGACACAGCGGGGGACACAGCGGGACACAGCGGGAGACAGAGCAGGACTCAGCATGGACACAGTGGGACATAGCGGGGGACACAGCTGGGACACAGGGGGTCAACAGCGGGGACACAGTGGGGGACACAGCGAGGACACAGCGGGACACAGAGGGATACACAGCGAGGACACAGCGTGACACATGGGGACACAGCGGGATACAGCGGGGGAAACAGAGAGGACACAGCGGGACACAAATGGGGACACATCAAGGACACAGCGGGACACAGCGGGAAAGAGGGGGACACAGTGGGGGACACAGCCGGGGACACAGCGGGACACAGCAGGGGACACAGCGGGGACAGAGCGGGACACAGTGGGGACACAGCGGGACACAGCAGGACACATCAGGGGACACAGCAGGACACTGCAGGGTACACAGCGGGACACAACGGGACACAAAGGGACACAGCAGGGACACAGCGGGGGACATGGCGGGACACAGCGAGGACTTAGCGGGACACAGGAGGACACAGCGGGACACAGCGGGGACACAGCAGGGGACACAGCAGGACACAGAGGGGACACAGAGGGACTCAGCGGTTACACAGCGAGGACACACCAGGGACACAGCGGGACACAGCGGAGACACAGCAGGGACACAGTGTGACACAGCGAGGACACAGCGGGACACAGCGTGGGATACAGCGGGGGACAGCGGTGACACACCGGCGGACAGCGGGGACACAGCGGGACACAGCGGGACACATCGGGCGACACAGCAGGAAACTGCGGGGTACACAGCTGGACACAGCGGGACACAGCGGGACACAGCAGGGACACAGCGGGCACACAGCGGGACACAAAGGGGGACACAGCGTTATACAGCGGGGACACAGCGGGACACAGCGGGACACAGCGGGGACACAGCAGGGGACACAGCAGGACACAGAGGGGAACAAAGGGGGCACACAGTGGGACACAGTGGGACACAGCGGGGTACACAGCGGGACACAGCAGGGACACAGCAGGGGCACAGTGGGAAACAGCAGGACACAGCGGGGGACAAAGTGGGACACATCGGGGATACAGCAGGGACACAGCGGGACACAGCGGGGGACAGAGCAGGATATAGCGGGGGACACAGCGGGACACAGCGGGGACACAGCGGGACAGAGCGGGGAACACAGCAGGATATAGCAGGGGACACAACGAGGACAAAGCGGACACAGAGGGACACAGCAGGGGACACAGCAAGGCCACAGCGGGACACAGCGGGACACAGCGGGGGACATTGCAGCGGACACAGCAGGACACAGGGGGACACAAAGGGGGACACAGCGTTACACAGCGGGGACACAGCGGGACACAGCGGGGACACAGCAGGGGACACAGCAGGAAACAGAGGAGAACAAAGGGGGCACACAGCGGGACACAGCGGGACACAGCGGGGACACAGCAGGGGCACAGTGGGAAACCGCTGGACACAGCGGGGGACACAGTGGGACACATCGGGGATACAGCAGGGACACAGCGGGACACAGCAGGGGACACAGCGGGACACAGCGGGGACACAGCGGGACAGAGCGGCGAACACAGCGGGATATAGCAGGGGACACAACGAGGACAAAGCAGGACACAGAGGGATATAGCAGGGGACACAACGAGGACAAAGCGGGACACAGAGGGACACAGCAGGGGACATTGTAGGGAACACAGCAGGACACAGGGGGACACAGCGGGACACAGCGGGGATACAGCGGGCGACAAAGCGGGACACAAAGTGGGACCCAGCGTTACACAGCGGGGACACAGCGGGACACAGCGGGGACACAGCAGCGGACACAGCAGGACACAGAGGGGAACAAAGGGGGCACACAGCGGGACACAGTGGGACACAGTGGGGTACACAGCTTGACACCGCGGGGACACAGCAGGGGCACAGTGGGAAACAGCGGGACACAGCAGGGGTCAAAGCGGGACACACCTGGATACTGCGGGACACAGCGGGGGACACAGCAGGGGACACAGAGCCGCACATACCGTGAGAGAGTGGAACACAGCAGGGACAGAGCGGGGAAACAGCGGGGGACCCAGCGAGGACACAGCGTGACACATGGGGACACAGCGGGACAGAGTGGGGGACCCAGCGAGGACACAGCGGGACACAAATGGGGACACAGCAAGGACACAGCGGGACAAAGCGGGAAAGAGCGGGACACGGCAGGGGACACAGCCGGGGACACAGCGAGACACAGCAGAGGACAAAGCGGGGACAGAGCGGGACACAGTGGGGACACAGCGGGACACAGCGGGACACAAAGGGACACAGCACGATGAA
>NW_012289537.1:0-597 GCF_000151885.1 Dipodomys ordii | reverse complement strand
TTCTCAGAGTGGGTGTGTTAAGACTCCGGTGGGAGGCCGGCTTTGGTCCCAGGTGCTTCTCCCACAAGGGGGCCCTGTCGAGGCGAGCCGGGCGGGGTCCGGTGGAGGCCCCCTCTGCAGCCCTCTGGGCTCTCCGCAGTGCTGTCCGCGCCCCGCCCCCTCCGCCGCGCGGCGCGGCTGCGGCACCGCAGTGGGGGCGGGCCGGGGGCGGGGCGCGGGCAGCACCTTGGACAGCGCCCGCCGCAGTGCGCAGCCGCAGCGGCCGTGCGCCGTGTCTCCGCCGGGGCCCACTGGGCAGCGCGCAGCCGCAGAGCCGCCGCGTCCCGGTAGCAAGCCACGGGACAAGGCCTCCTTAACTCCTTCCCTCCCATCGCCTGGGGGAAGGCACCGGTGGGAACCCGCCGCGGTGCTCGGCGGCGGGGCTGGACGGGGGCCGGCTGGCTTTGCCCCCTCCTTTCCTCTTCCCGGCCAAAAGGGTGTGATATCAAGAGTAAGGGGAGATGGGCGGGGGGCTGCCCGGGACTCCCAGCTCTTATTCACCTCACGAGAGGCGAGTGCTTGGCACACTCGAGAAATGAATATTTCTACTGTGAATTA
>NW_012289536.1:0-879 GCF_000151885.1 Dipodomys ordii | reverse complement strand
GGGAGCCCTTCGGTGCCGCTGCCGCCGCCCGGGTCCCCAGAGTCTCCGCATCGGCCGCCGTCCGGGTCCCCGTCAGGCGCCGAGTACCCCGCGAGTGCCGGGCGGGCCAGGGCGCGCAGACATGGGCGGCCGCTCCCGAGCGCGCTGGGCGGTCGCGGCGCTGGGCGTCGCGGGGCTGCTGTGCGCCGTGCTGGGCGCCGTCATGATCGGGATGGTGCCCTCGATCATCGAGCAGCAGGTCTTCAAGGTGCGTGGCGGGGAGCGGAGTCCCGGGCGGGGAGCGGGGTCCCGGGCGGGGAGCGGAGTCCCGGGCGGGGAGCTGGGCGCGGGCGGGCGTCCGCGGGCGGGGAGCGGGGCCCCGGGCCCGGGCGGGGAGCTGGGCGCGGGCGGGCGTCCCCGGGCGCGGGCCGGCGCGGAGCGGGACCCCGCGGCTTTGCCGGAGGGGAGCGGCCTGGGTGGCGGACCCCGGGCCCGCGCGGGGGTCTGGGGTCCGTCGCTGCCCGGAGCAGGTGCTCGGCCCCGCCGCGGATTCGACCCGTGCCCGTTAGGCCCCGGGAGCGCTCCCCACCCCACCCCGGCGGGCACGCAGCAGAGATAAGCCGCTTTTCCTCCCGGCCGGCTGGCAGAGACAAGCCCGGCCCCCGGTCCCCGCGCGGCCCCTGGCTCTCCCAGCCAACCTTCCACCCATTGCCCTTTCAGACCCGCAGACTCTGCCCTGGCCGCCCGCCCTCTGTCCAATGAGCCCAGGAGTCGTTGTCACTTCCCTGAGCGGGACCCGGGGCTCTGAAGGGGTGGGGGCTGCCCTCCCTGGGGAAGGGGGTCACTGCCTTCCTCCCGGCTGCTGCTTTGCACTGAGGGCCTTAAGCTTGGGGACGTGTC
>NW_012289535.1:0-10150 GCF_000151885.1 Dipodomys ordii | reverse complement strand
CAGCGTGACAGAGCAGGGTACATAGCTGGGGACACAACGTGGACACAGTGGGGGACATAGCGGGACACAGCGGGACACAGCGGGTCACAGCGGGGACAAAGCGGGGACTCAGCGGGGGACACAGCGGGGGACAAACGGGACACCACGGAGTACAGCGGGATACAGCCGGACACAGGGGGGACACAGCAGGACACAGCGGGACACAGAGGGGGACACAGCGGGACACAGCGGGGATAACAACGGGGGACACTGCAGGGACACATTGGGACACAGTAGGACACAGCGTGGGACAAAGCAGGAGACAGCGGAGGACACAGCGAGGACACAGCTGGACACAGCGGGGACACAGAGGGGACCCAGCAGTGGACACAGCGGGACACAACGGGGGACAAAGCGGGACACCACGGAACACAGCAGGACACAGCGTGAAACAGCGGTGAACCTGCGGGGACACAGCGGGACACAGCTGGGGACACAGCGGGACACAGCGGGACACAGCGGGGGACACAGCGGGGACACAGCGGGGGACACTGCAGGGACACATTGGGACACAGTAGGACACAGCGTGGGACAAAGCAGGAGACAGCGGAGGACACAGCGAGGACACAGCTGGACACAGCGGGGACACAGAGGGGACTCAGCAGGGGGACATAGAGGGAAAAAAAGCGGGACACCACGGGACACAGTAGGACACAGCGGGACACAGCGGGGACACTGCGGGACACAGCCAGGGGACACAGCGGTGGACAGCAGGGGACAGAGAAGGGACACAGCAGGACACAGAGGGGACACAGCTGGACACAGAAGGGTACACAACGGGACACAGCGGACACACAGCGGGGACAGAGCTGGACACAGAGGGACACAGATGGGACAGAGCGTGACACAGCTGGACACTGAGGGAGACAGAGCGAGGACACAGCCGGACACAGCGAAACACAGTGTGACACAGTGGGGACACAGCAGGGGACACAGCGGGACACAGCGGGGGACATAGCGGGACACAACGGGGTACACAGCAGGGACAAAGCGGGACACAGCGGAGGACACAGCGAGGACACAGCGGGACACAGCGGTGACAAAGCGGGACACAGCGGGGGACACAGCGAGGACACAGCGGGACACAGCGGTGACAAAGCGGGACACAGCGGGGGACACAGCGGGACACAGCGGGACACAGCGTCGATAGAGCGGGGACAGAGCGGGACACAGCGGTGACACAGCGGGACTCAGCGGGGGACACAGCGGGGGACACAGCGGGACACAGTGGGACACAGCGGGGGACACAGCGAGGGACACAGCGGGGGACACAGCGGGACACAGTGGGGAACACAGAGAGGACACAGCAGGACCCAGCGGGACTCAGCGTCGATACAGCGGGGACACAGCGGGACACAGCGGGGTCACTGCGGGAGGACACAACGGGACACAGCGAGGGACACAGCGAGGACACAGAGGGACACAGCGGGAAACACCGGGGACACTGCGGGAACATAGAGGGACACAGCGGGGTACACAGCGGCACACAGCGGCACACAGCTTGGGACACAGCAGGGACACAGTGGGACACAGCGGGCGACACAGCGAGGACACAGCGGGACACAGCGGTGGACCCAGCGAAGACACAGCGGGACACAGCGGGGGACACAGCGAGGACACAGCGGGGGACACAGCGAGTTACACAGCGGGACAGAGCGGGGAACACAGCGAGGACACAGCGGGACACAGCGGGACACAATGGGTGACACAGGGGGGACACAGCCGGACACAGCGGGGGACACAGCGAGGACACATTGGGACACAGCCGGGACACATCGGGACTCAGCGGGGGACAAAGCATTACACAGCGGGACACAGCGGGACACAGCAGGGGACACAGAGTGGTACAAAGCAGGACACAGCGTAGATACAGCGGGGACACAGCGGGACACAGCGGGGTACACAGCTGGAGACACAACGGCACACAGCGGGGGACACAGCGAGGACACAGCGAAACACAGCGGGGGACACAGAGAGGACACAGCGGGACACAGCGAGACACAGCGGGACACAGCGAGGACACAACAGTAGACACAGCGGGGTACACAGCGGGACACAGTGGGACACAACTTGGGACACAGCGAGGACACAGCGGGACAGAGCGGGACACAGCCTGGGACAAAGTGGGGTACAGCGGGGGACACAGCAAGGACACAGTAGGATACAGCGGCGACACAGAGGGGACTCAGTGGGGGACAAAGCGGGGGACAAAGCAGGACACCATGGGACACTGTGTGACATAGCGGGACACAGCAGGGACACTGCGAGGACACAGCGGGACAAAGCGGGGGACACAGCGGGACACAGCGGGACACATCGGGGGACACACCGGGGGACAGCGGAGACAGAGAGGGGACACAGCGAGACACAGCGGTGACACAGCCTGACACAACGCAGTACACAGCGAGGACACAGAAGGGACAGAGCGGGACAAAAGGGGGACACAGCGGGACACAGCGGGAGACACAACGGGACACAGCGGGGGTCCCATCGAGGACACAGCAGGACACATTGGGGGACACAGCGAGGACACTGCGCGGAACACAGCAAGGACACAGCGGGACCCAGCGGGACACAGCGTCGATACAGCGGGGACACAGCATTACACAGCGTGGTACACAACTGTGGACACAACGGGACACAGTGTGGGCACAGCGGGACACAGTGGGACACAGTGGGACACAGCGGGGACAAAGGGTGAGACACAGCGGGGGACAGAGCGGGAGACAGCGGGGGACACAGCGAGGACACAGCGGGACAAAGCGGTGACAAAGCGGGGGACAGAGAGGGACACAGCTGGGGACACAGCGGGGTCACAGCGGGACACAGCGGGACACAGCGGGGGACACAGGGGGGACACAGCTGGACACAGCGGGGGACACAGCGAGGACACATTGGGACACAGCGGGGACACAGCAGGGCTCAGCGGGGGACACAGCAGTTCACAGCGGGACACAGCGGGACACAGCAGGGGACACAAGGGGTACACAGCGGGACACAGCGGGGAACACAGTGAGGACACAGCGGGACACAGCGGGACACAGCGTTGATATAGCAGAGACACAGGGGGACACAGCGGGGCACACAGCTTGGGACAAAACGGGACACAGCGGGGGACACAGCGAAGACACAGCGGGACACAGCGTTGATATAGCAGAGACACAGGGGGACACAGCGGGGCACACAGCTTGGGACAAAACGGGACACAGCGGGGGACACAGCGAAGACACAGCGGGACACAGCGAGACACAGAGGGACACAGCGGGGACACAGCAGTAGACACAGCGGGACACAGCGGGGAACACAGGGAGGACACAGCGGGACCCAGCGGGACACAGCGTCGATACAGCGGGGACACAGCGGGACACAGCGGGGTTCACAGCTGGGGACACAACGGGACACAGCGGGGGACACAGCGAGCACACAGCAGAACACAGCATGGGAAACAGCGAGGACACAGCGGGACACAGCGAGACACAGCGGGACACAGTGGGGACACAGCAGTAGACACAGCGGGACACAGCGGGGGACACAGCGGGACACAGCGGGGAACACAGCGAGGACACAGCGGGGACACAGCAGGGACACTGCGGGAACATAGTGGGACACAGCGGGGGACACAGCGAGGACACAGTGGGACACAGCTGGACACAGCATGGGACAAAGCGGGAGACAGCAGGGGACACAGCGAGGACGCAGAGGGACACAGCAGCGACACATAGAGGACTCAGCGGGGGACACAGTGGGGGACAGAGCGGGACACAGCGGGACCCAGCGGGGACAAAGCGTGGGACAAAGCGGGAGACAGCAGGGGACACAGTGAGGACACAGCGGGACACAGCGGCGACACATAGAGGACTCAGCGGGGGACACAGTGGGGGACAGAGCGGGACACAGCGGGACCCAGCGGGGACAAAGCGCGAGACACAGCGGTGGACAGAGAAGGAGACAGAGGCGGACACAGCGGGACACAGCGGGGAACACAGCGAGGACACAGCGGGGACACAGCGGGGACACTGCGGGGAACATAGTGGGGACATATTCGGTGGGACATAGCGGGGCACACAGCGGGACACAGCGGGACACGGCTTGGGACACAGCGGGAACACAGCAGGACACAGCTGGGGACACAGCGAGGACAGAGCAGGACACAGCGGGTCACAGCGTGGGACAAAGTGGGAGACAGCAGGGGACACAGCGAGGACACAGCGGGACACAGCGGCGACACATAGAGGACTCAGCGGGGGACACAGTGGGGGACAGAGCGGGACACAGCGGGACCCAGCGGGGACAAAGCGTGGGACAAAGCGGGAGACAGCAGGGGACACAGCGAGGACACAGCGGGACACAGCGGCGACACATAGAGGACTCAGCAGGGGACACAGTGAGCAACAGAGCGGGACACAGCGGGACCCAGCGGGGACAAAGCGCAAGACACAGCGGTGGACAGAGAAGGAGACAGAGGCGGACACAGCGAGGACACAGCGGGACACAGCGGGGACACAGGTGGCTGAGGGGGGGCCACAGCGGGGGACAAAGCGGGACACCACGGAACACAGCGTGAAACAGCGGTGAACCTGCGGGGACACAGCGGGACACAGCGGGGACACAGCGGGACCCAGCAGGACACAGCGGGACACAGCAGGACACAGTGGGGGACACAGCGGGACACAGCGGGGGACACAGCGGGACACAGCGGGGACACAGAGGGGACTCAGCAGGGGACATAGCGAGGGACAAATCGGGACACCACAGGACACAGTGGGGGACAGCGTGACACAGCGGGGACACTGCGGGGACACAGCGGGACAAAGCGGGGGACCCAGCGGGACACAGCGGGACCCAGCAGGACCCAGCGGGGAAACAGCGGGGACACAATGGGACACAGCGAGGACACAGCGGGACACAGTGGGGGACACAGCGGGACACAGCAAGGCACAACGGGGTCACAGCAGTGGACACAGCGGGACACAGCGGGGGACACAGCCAGACACAGCAGGGGACACAGCGGGACACAGTGGGGGACACAGCAGGGGACACATTGGGACACAGTGGGGGACACAGCGGGACACAGCGGGGACACAGCTGGACACAGTGGGGTACAGAGCCGGACACAGCAAGGCACAACGGGGTCACAGCAGTGGACACAGCCGGACAAAGCGGGGCACAGAGCGGGACAGAGCGGGGATACAGCAGGTGCCACAGAGGGACACAGCGGGACACAGCCGGGGACACAGCGAGGACACATTGGGACACAGCGGGTACACAGCGGAACTCAGCGGGGGACACAGCAGGACACAGCGGGACACAGTGGGACACAGTGGGGCACAGCAGGGACACAGCGAGTGACACAGCAGGGGACACAGCGGGACACCGCAGGGGACACAGGGAGGAGACAGCGGGACATAGCAGGGGACACAGCGGAACCCAGCGAGGGACACAGCGGGGGACACATTGGGACACAGCGGGGTACACAAAGAGGACACAGCGGGACCCAGCGGGACATAGCTTCGATACAGCGGGGACACAGCGGAACACAGCGGGGTACACAGCTGGGGACACAACGGGACATAGTGGGGGACATAGCGGGATACAGCGGGACACAGCGGGACACAGCTGGACACAGCGGGGCACAGTTGGGACAAAGTGGGCGACACAGCGGGGAACAGAGCTGGACACAGCAGGGGACACAGCGAGGACACAGCGGGACACAGCGGGGACACAGTTGGGACACAGCGGGGGGACACTGAGGGGCACAAACGGGATAACACGGAACACAGCGGGACACAGTGGGATAAAGCGGGACACTGCGTGGATACAGCGGGACACAGCGGGGGACACAGCAGGACACAGCGGGACACAGAGGGGGACAAGGCGGGACACAGCGGGGGACAGAGCGGGGGACACAGCGAGACACAACGGGTACAAAGCGAGACACAGCAGATTACAGCCGGGATACAACGGGACACAGTGGGGAAAGAGCGGGACAAAGTGTGACACAGCGGGAAACAGCGGGGTACACAGCGGGACACCCGGGGGACACAGCACGGTACACTGCGGGACACACGGTGGACACAGCAAGGACACAGCGGGACACAGTGACGACACAGTGGGACACAGCGGGGGAAACAGCGGGACACAATGTGGACACAGCAGTGGACACAGCGGGACACAGCGGGGGACAGAGGGGGACACAGCAGGGGACACAGCGAAGACACATTGGGACACAGCGAGGACACAGCGGGACACAGCGTGGAACAAAGAGGGAGATAGCAGGGGACACAGCGAGGAAACAACGGGACACAGTGGCGACACATAGAGGACTCAGCGGTGGACACAGTGGGGGACAGAGCGGGACACAGCGGGACCCAGCGGGGACAAAGCATGAGACACAGCGGTGGATAGAGCGGGAGACAGAGGCGGACACTGCGAGGACACAGCGGGACACAGCGGGGACACAGAGGTGGCTCAGGGGGGCCACAGCGGGGGACAAAGCGGGACACCACGGAACACAGCGGGACACAGCGTGAAACAGCGGTGAACCTGCGGGGACACAGCGGGACACAGCGGAGGACACAGCGGGACACACCGGGGACACTGCGGGACCCAGCAGGACACAGCGGGACACAGCGGGGGATACAGCGGGACACAGCGGGGACACAGAGGGACTCAGCAGGGGACATAGCGGGGGACAAATCCGGACACCACAGGACACAGTGGGACACAGCGGGACACTGCGGGGCACAGCGGGGGACACAGCGGGGCACAGCGGGGGACACAGAAGGACACAGCGGGGGACACAGGGAGGACACAGCGGAACACAGCATGGGACAAAGCGAGGACACAGCGGGAAACAGCGAGACACAACGGGACCCAGCGGGGACCCAGCAGTGTACACAGCGGGACACAGCGGGGGACAAAGCGGGACACCACGGAACACAGCAGGACACAGCGTGAAACAGCGGTGAACCTGCGGGGACACAGCAGGACACAGCGGGGGACACAGCGGGACACAACGGGACACAGCGGGGGACACAGCTGGACACAGCATGGACACAGCAGGGACCCAGCGGGACCCAGCAGGACACAGCGGGGGACACAGCGGGACACAGCGGGACACAACGGGGGACACAGCAGGGACACAGTGGGACACAGCAGGACACAGCGGGGGACAAAGCGAGAGACAGCGGAGGACACAGCGAGGACACAGCTGGACACAGCGGGGACACAGAGGGGACTCAGCAGGGGACATAGAGGGGAAATAGCGGGACACCACGGGACACAGTAGGACACAGCGGGACACAGCGGGGACACTGCGGGACACAGCCGGGGGACACAGTGGTGGACAGCGGGGGAAAGAGAAGGGACACAGCGGGACACAGAGGGGACACAGCTGGACACAGAAGGGTACACAGCGGGGCACAGCGGACTCACAACAGGGACAGAGCTGGACACAGAGGGACACAGATAGGACAGAGCGTGACACAGCGTGACACAGCGGGACACAGCGGGACACAGCAGGGGACTCAGCGGGACACAGGGGGGGACACAGGGAAGACACAGCTGGACACTGAGGGAGACAGAGCGAGGACACAGCCGGACACAGCGAAACACAGCGTGACACAGTGGGGACACAGCAGGGGACACAGCGGGACACAGCGGGGGACACAGAGGGACACAGTGGGGTACACAGCAGGCACAAAGCAGGACACAGCGGGGGACACAGCGAGGACAAAGCGGGACACAGCGATGATACAGCGGGACACAGCTGGGGACACTGCGGGACACAGCGGGACACAGCGGGGACACAGCAAGGACACAGCGGGGGACACAGCGGGACACAGCCGGACACAGCCGGGGACACAGTGGGACACCGCGAGAGACACAGCGGGGGACACAGCGGGACACAGCGGGGAACAAAGAGAGGACACAGCGGGACTCAGCGGGACACAGCGTCGATAGAGTGTGGACACAGCGGGACACAGCGGTGAAACAACCGGACTCAGCGGGGGACACTGTGGGACCCAGCGGGACCCAGCGGGGACACAGCAAGGACACAGCGGGGGACACAGCGGGACACAGCGGGACACAGCGGGGGACACAGCAAGGGAAACAGCGGGAGACACAGCGGGACACAGTGGGGAACACAGAGAGACACACAGCAGGACCCAGCGGGACACAGCGTCGATAGAGCGGGTACACAGCGGGACACAGCGGGGTACACAGCTGTTGACACAACAGGACACAGTGGGGGACACAGCGGGACACAGCGGGACACAGCGGGGCACAGCAGGGACAAAACGGGAGACACAGTGGGGAACAGAGCAGGACACAGCGGGGGACACAGAGAGGACACAGTGGGGACACAGCGAGACTCAGCCGGGGACACAGCGGGGGAAAAAGCGGGACACCACGGGACACAGTGGGACACAGCGGGACACAGCGGGGTCACTGCGGGACACAGTGGGGGACAAAGCGGGACACAGCGGGACACAGCGGGGACGCAGCGGGACACAGCGGGACACAGCGGGACACGGCGGGGGACACAGCGGGACACAGAGCGGGACATAGCGAGGACACAGCGGGACACAGCGGGACACAGCGGGGGTCACAGCGAGGACACAGTGGGGGACACAGTGGGGGAAACAGCTGGACACAGCGGGGAACACAGCGAGGACACAGCGGCACCCAGCGGGACACAGCGTAGATACAGCGGAGACACAGCGTTACACAGCATGGTACAAAGCTGTGGACACAACGGGACACAGTGGGGGCACAGCGGGACACAGCGGGACGCAGTGGGACACAGCGGGGACAACGCGTGAGACACAGCAGGGGACAGAGCTGGAGACTGCGGGGGACACAGCGGGGACACAGCGAGGACACAGCGGGACAGAGCGGGACACTGCAGGGCACAGCGGGGGACACAGCGGGACACAGCGGGGGACACAGCGGGAGTCAGCGGGGGACACAGCGAGGACACAGCGGGACACAGCGCTGACACTGCGGGGACACAGCGGCGGACACAGCGGGGGACAAAGCCGGACACAGCGGTACACTGCGGGGGACACATGGAGGACTCAGCGGGACAAAGCGGGGACACAGCGGCGACTCACCGGGGGACACAGCGGGGGACAAAGCGGGACACCACAGAACACAGTGGGAAACAGCGGGACACAGCGGGGAAACTGCGGGGACACAGGGGGACAAAGCGTGGGACACATAGGGACACAGCGGTGGACATAGCGGGGGACACAGCAGACACAGTGGGACACAGCGGGGCACACAGGGGGGACACAGCGGGACACAGCGGGGAACACAGCGAGGACACAGCGGGACACAGCGTCGATACAGCGAGGACACAGTGGGACACAGCGGGGTACACAGCTGGGGACACAACGGGACACAGCGGGGGACATATTGAGGACACAGCAGGACACAGCGGGGGACACAGGGGGGACACAGCGGGACATAGCGGGGGACACAGCGAGTACACATTTGGACACAGCGGGGACACAGCGGGACACAGTGGGGGACACAGGGGGACAAAGCGGGACACAGCGGGGGACACAGCGGGACACAGCAGGATACAGCGGGGACACAGCAGGGAAACAGCGGAACACAGTGGGGGACACAGGGGGGACAAAGCGGGACACAGCGGGTGACACAGCGGGGGACACAGCGGGGGACACAGCCTGACACAGCGGGACACAGCAGGGGAAACAGGGGAGACCCAGCGGGACCCAGCGCGGGACACAGCGTGGACACATTGGGACACAGCGGGGACACAGCGGGACACAGCGGGGGGCACAGCAGTACACAGCGGGACACAGCGGGTCACAGCGAGGGACACAGAGGGGTACATAGCGGGACACAGTGGGGAACACAGTGAGGACCCAGCGGGACCCAGCGGGACACAGCGTCGATACAGCGGGGACACAGCGGGACACAGTGGGGTACACAGCTCGAAACACAACGGGACACAGTGGGGTACACAGCTCGAAACACAACGGGACACAGCGGGGGACACAGCGAGGACACAGCAGAACACAGCGTGGGAAACAGCGAGGACACAGCGGGACACAGGGAGACACAGCGGGACACAGTGTGA
>NW_012289534.1:0-6284 GCF_000151885.1 Dipodomys ordii | reverse complement strand
TCAACAGTTGGGACACAGAGGGGGACACTGAGGGGCACAAACGGGACAACACGGAACACAGCGGGACACAGTGGGATAAAGCGGGACACTGCGTGGATACAGCGGGACACAGCGGGGGACACAGCAGGACACAGCGGGACACAGAGGGGGACAAGGCGGGACACAGCGGGGGACAGAGCGGGGGACACAGCGAGACACAACGGGTACAAAGCGAGACACAGCAGATTACAGCCGGGATACAACGGGACACAGTGGGGAAAGAGCGGGACAAAGCGTGACACAGCAGGAAACAGCGGGGTACACAGCGGGACACACGGGGGACACAGCGGGGTACACAGCGGGACACACGGTGGACACAGCAAGGACACAGCGGGAAACAGTGACGACACAGCGGGACACAGTGGGGGAAACAGCGGGACACAATGTGGACACAGCAGTGGACACAGCGGGACACAGCGGGGGACAGAGGGGGACACAGCAGGGGACACAGCGAAGACACATTGGGACACAGCGGGGACACAGCAGGACTCAGCGGGGAACACTGCAGTACACAGAGGGACACAGCAGGACACAGAGGGGGACACATTGGGACAGAGCAGGGGACACAGCAGGGGACACAGAGGAACTCAGCGGGACACAGCGTGGGACACAGGGGGGACACAGCGGGACACAGGGGGGGATACAGCGAGGACACATTGGGACACAGCGGGGACACAGCGGGACTCAGCGGGGGACACAGGAGTACACAGCGGGACACAGCAGTGACACAGCTAGACAAAGCGGGGTACACAGCGGGACACACCGGGCACACAGCAGGGACACAGCGGGACACACCGGGACACAGTGGAGAAAGAGCGGGACACAGTGTGACACAGCGGGACACAGCGGGGTATACAGCGGGACACACGGGGAACACAGTGTGGACACAGCCGGACACAGCTGGGGACACAGCGACGACACAGCAGGACACAGAGGGGGACACAGTGGAACAGAGCAGAGGACACAGCAGGAAACACAGCGGGACACAGCGGGACACAGCGGGGGACACAGGGGGGACACAGCAGGACCCAGCGCGGGACACAGCGAGGACACATTGGGACACAGCGGGGACACAGCGGGACTCAGCGGGGGACACAGCAGTACACAGCGGGACACAGCGGGACACAGCGGGGGACACAGAGGGGTAAACAGCGGGACACAGCGGGGAACACAGGGAGGACACAGCGGGACCAAGCGGGATACAGCGTCGATACAGCGGGGACACAGCGGGACACAGCGGGGTACACAGCTGGGTACACAACGGGACACAGAGGGGGACACAGCGGGAACACAGCAGGACACAGCCGGCGACACAGCGAGGACACAGCGGGACACAGCGGGACACAGCGTGGGACAAAGAGGGAGATAGCAGGGGACACAGCGAGGACACAGCGGGAAACAGTGGCGACACATAGAGGACTCAGCGGGGGACACAGTGGGGGACAGAGCGGGACACAGCGGTTCCCAGCGGGGACAAAGCGTGAGACACAGCAGTGGACAGAGCAGGAGACAGAGGCGGACACAGCGAGGACACAGCGGGACACAGCGGGGACACAGAGGTGGCTCAGGGGGGCCACAGCGGGGGACAAAGCGGGACACCACGGAACACAGCGGGACACAGCGTGAAACAGCGGTGAACCTGCGGGGACACAGCGGGACACAGCGGGGGACACAGCGGGACACAGCGGGGACACTGCGGGACCCAGCGGGACACAGCGGGACACAGCAGGACACAGCGGGGGACACAGCGGGACACAGCGGGGGATACAGCGGGACACAGCGGGGACACAGAGGGGACTCAGCAGGGGACATAGCGGGGGACAAATCCGGACACCACAGGACACAGTGGGACACAGCGGGACACTGCGGGGCACAGCGGGGGACACAGCGGGACACAGCGGGGGACACAGCGGGACACAGCGGGACACAGCAGGACCCAGCGGGGAAACAGCGGGAACACAGTGGGAAACAGCGAGGACACAGCGGGACACAGCGGGACACTGCGGGGCACAGCGGGGGACACAGCAGGACACAGCGGGGGACACAGGGAGGACACAGCGGAACACAGCATGGGACAAAGCGAGGACACAGCGGGAAACAGCGAGACACAGCGGGACCCAGCAGTGGACACAGCGGGACACAGCGCGGAACAAAGCGGGACACCACGGAACACAGCAGGACACAGCGTGAAACAGCGGTGAACCTGCGGGGACACAGCGGGACACAGCGGGGGACACAGCGGGACACAACGGGACACAGCAGGGGACACAGCTGGACACAGCATGGACACAGCAGGGACCCAGCGGGACCCAGCAGGACACAGCGGGGTACACAGCGGGACACAGCGGGACACAACGGGGGACACAGCAGGGACACAGTGGGACACAGCGGGACACAGCGGGGGACAAAGCGAGAGACAGCGGAGGACACAGCGAGGACACAGCTGGACACAGCGGGGACACAGAGGGGACTCAGCAGGGGACATAGAGGGGAAATAGCGGGACACCACGGGACACAGTAGGACACAGCAGGACACAGCGGGGACACTGCGGGACACAGCCGGGGGACACAGTGGTGGACAGCGGGGGAAAGAGAAGGGACACAGCGGGACACAGAGGGGACACAGCTGGACACAGAAGGGTACACAGCGGGGCACAGCGGACTCACAACAGGGACAGAGCTGGACACAGAGTGACACAGAGGGGACAGAGCGGGACACAGCGGGACACAGCGGGACACAGGAGGGGATTCAGCCGGACACAGCGGGGGACACAGGGGAGACACAGCTGGACACTGAGGGGACAGAGCGTGACACAGCGTGACACAGCGGGACACAGCAGGGGACTCAGCAGGACACAGCGGGGGACACAGAGGGACACAGCGGGGTACACAGCAGGCACAAAGCGGGACACAGTGGGGGCACAGCGAGGACAAAGCGGGACACAGCGGTGACACAGCGGGACACAGATTGGGACACTGCGGGACACAGCGGGACACAGCGGGGACACAGCAAGGACACAGCGGGGGACACAGCGGGACACAGCCGGACACAGCCGGGGACACAGCGGGACACAGCGAGAGACACAGCGGGGGACACAGCGGGACACAGCGGGGAACAAAGAGAGGACACAGCGGGACCCAGCGGGACACAGCGTCGATAGAGTGGGGACACAGTGGGACACAGCGGTGAAACAACCGGACTCAGCGGGGGACACTGTGGGACCCAGCGGGACCCAGCGGGGACACAGCAAGGGCACAGCGGGGGACACAGCGGGACACAGCGGGACACACTGGGGGACACAGCAAAGGACACAGCGGGAGACACAGCGGGACACAGTGGGGGACACAGCGGGACACAGCGGGGCACAGCAGGGACAAAACGGGAGACACAGTGGGGAACAGAGCAGGACACAGCGGGGGACACAGAGAGGACACAGTGGGGACACAGCGAGACTCAGCCCGGGACACAGCGGGGGAAAAAGCGGGACACCACGGGACACAGTGGGACACAGCGGGACACAGCGGGGTCACAGCGGGACAGAGCGGGACACTGCAGGGCACTGCGGGGGACACAGCGGGACACAGCGGGGGACACAGCGAGGACACAACGGAACACAGAGTGGGACACAGTGAGGACACAGCGGGACACAGCGGGACACAGCCGGGTCCCAGCAGTGGACACAGCGGGACACAGCCGGGGACACAGCGGGACACAGCGGAGGACACATGGAGGACTCAGCGGGACAAAGCGGGGACACAGCGGCGACTCACCGGGGGACACAGCGGGGGACAAAGCGGGACACCACAGAACACAGTGGGAAACAGCGGGACACAGCGGGGAAACTGCGGGGACACAGGGGGACAAAGCGTGGGACACATAGGGACACAGCGGGGGACACAGTGGGGGACACAGCGGGACACAGCGGGGAACACAGCGAGGACACAGTGGGACCCAGCGGTACACCGCGTCGATACAGCGGGGACACAGCGTTACACAGCGTGGTACACAGCGGGGACACAGCGGGGACACAGCGGGACCCAGCAGGACACAGCAGGACACAGCAGGACACAGCGGGGGACACAGCGGGACACAGCGGGGGACACAGCGGGACACAGCGGGGACAGAGAGGGCACTCAGCTGGGGACATAGCGGGGGACAAAGCGGGACACCACAGGACACAGTGGGACACAGCAGGACACAGCGGGGACACTGCGGGGACACAGCGGGACAAAGCAGGGGACCCAGCGGGACCCAGCGGGACACAGCAGGACCCAGCGGGGAAACAGCGGGGACACAGTGGGACACAGTGAGTACACAGCGGGACATAGCGGGACACTGCGGGGCACAGCGGGGGACACAGCGGGACACAGCGGGGGACACAGGGAGGACACAGCGGAACACAGCATGGGACCACAGCATGGGAAAAAGCGAGGACACAGCGGGAAACAGCAAGACACAGCGGGACCAAGCGGGGACCCAGCAGTGGACACAGCGGGACACAGCGGGGGACAAAGCGGGACACCACGGAACATAGCAGGACACAGCGTGAAACAGCAGTGAACCTGCGGGGACACAGCGGGACACAGCGAGAGACACATCGGGGGACACAGCGGGACACAGCGGGGAACAAAGAGAGGACCCTGGGGACCCAGCGGGACACAGAGTCGATAGAGTGGGGACACAGCGGGACACAGCGGTGACACAATCGGACTCAGCGGGGGACACTGTGGGACCCAGCGGGACCCAGCGGGGACACAGCAAGGACACAGCGGGGGACACAGCAGGACACAGCGGGACACAGTGGGGGTCACAGCGAGGGACACAGCGGGAGACACAGCGGTTCACAGTGGGGAACACAGAGAGAGACACAGCAGGACCCAGAGGGACACAGCGAAGATACAGCGGGGACACAGCGGGACACAGCGGGGTACACAGCTGTTGACACAACGGGACACAGTGGGGGACACAGCGGGACACAGCGGGACACAGCTGGACACAGTGGGGCACAGCAGGGACAAAACGGGAGACACAGTGGGGAACAGAGCAGGACACAGCGGGGGACACAGAGAGGACACAGGGGGACACAGCGAGACTCAGCCGGGGAAACAGCAGGGGACAAAGCGGGATACAGCGGGACACAGCGGGGACGCAGCGGGACACAGCGGGACACAGCGGGACACGGCGGGGGACACAGCGAGGACACAGAGCGGGACATTGCGAGGACACAGCGGGACACAGCGGGACACAGCGGGGGACACAGCGAGGACACAGTGGGGGACACAGTGGGGGAAACAGCTGGACACAGCGGGGAACACAGCGAGGACACAGTGGCACCCAGCGGGACACAGCGTAGATACAGCGGAGACACAGCGTTACACAGCATGGTACAAAGCTGTGGACACAACGGGACACAGTGGGGGCACAGCGGGACACAGCGGGACGCAGTGGTACACAGCGGGGACAAAGCGAGAGACACAGCAGGGGACAGAGCTGGAGACAGCGGGGGGCACAGCGGGGACACAGCTGGGGACACAGCGGGAGACAGCGGGGGACACAGCGAGGACACAGCGGAACACAGCGCTGACACTGCGGGGACACAGCGGGGGACACAGCCGGACACAGCAGGACACAGCGGGGAACACATGGAGGACTCAGCGGGACAAAGCGGGGACACAGCGGAGACTCACCGGGGGACACAGCGGGGGACAAAGCGGGACACCACAGAACACTGTGGGAAACAGCGGGACAGAGCAGGGAAACTGCGGGGACACAGGGGGACAAAGCGTGGGACACATAGGGACACAGCGGGGGACACAGCGGGGGACACAGCGGGAAACAGTGGGACACAGCGCGACAAGGGGGGACACAGCGGGACCCAGCGCGGAACACAGCGAGGACACAGCGGGACCCAATGGTACACAGCGTCGATACAGCGGGGACACAGCGTTACACAGCGTGGTACACAGCTGTGAACACAACGGGACACAGTGGGGGCACAGCGGGACACAGCGGGACACAGTGGGACACAGCGGGGACAAAGCTTGAGACACAGCGGGGTACAGAGCTGGAGACAGCAGGGGACACAGCGAGGACACAGCGGGACAAAGCGCTGACACTACGGGGGACACAGCGGGGGACACAGCGGGGGACACAGCCGGACACAGCAGGACACAGCGGGGACACAGCGGGACACAGCCGGGGACACAGCAGTACACAGAGGGACACAGCGGGTCACAGCGAGGGA
>NW_012289533.1:0-986 GCF_000151885.1 Dipodomys ordii | reverse complement strand
GAGCGCCTGGCCGCGCTGCTGGTCACGCGCGCGGCGGCCGCCTTCTTCCTGGACGGGCGCGGCGGGGACGCGCTGCGGGACCTGCACGACGCCTTCGGCCGCAGCCCGGCGCGCGCACGGGCGCAGTTCCAGGCCCTGCTCTCGGCCGCGGACCGGGCGCGCGTGCGGGCCCGGGCGCAGGAGGCCGCGGACCTGGGCTTCGCCCGCTTCCAGGAGGCCGTGCGGAGCCGCCCTGCGCTCCGCGAGGACTCGGGGCGCGAGCTGCTGGCTCCGGTGACCCGCGCGCTCCGCGTCCTGCTCCGCGTGGCGCCGAGCGGCGCGCGCCCCGCGCTGGGGACCCGCCTGGCCGAGTGCCTGCTGCTGGCCGGGGACGTGGCCGGAGCTCGGGCGCTGTGCGATCGCCTCCTGCGGCCCCGGCACCCCGGGGGCCCGGCGGGGCCCGGCGCCGAGGACCGCGCGCCCGCACAGGCGCTGCGCGGCTTCTGCGCGCTGCACGCGGGCGACGCGCGGCGCGCCCGGGAGGACTTCCAGGCGGTGGTGACGCGGGGGCCGCCGCACGCGGGGGGCTGCGCGCGCGCGCTGTGCGGCCGCGGGCTGCTGCGGGCGCTGGCCGGCGACGCCTTCCTGGGGGCGCTGGAATATGTCACCGCGTGCAGGCTGCGCCCCGAGGAGGCCCTGCTGGCCGCCAAGGCCTTCGTGCCCTGGAACCAGCGGGGCCTGCTGCTGACCGTGCTGCGGGAGGAGGCCCGCGGGATGATGCTGCGAGCCCGGGCCCCCGGGCCTGCGCGCGCTCCCAGCTGCGGGGGCCAGGCGGCGGAGACCCGGATGGAGCGCCCCGCGCAGGAAGGGTGAGCCGCTCGCTCAAGTCTCTGGGGTGAGGGTCAGAGGGGTGCATAGCCTCGTCTCACGCCTGAAATCCCAGCTGCCCAGGAGGCTGAGACCTGAGGATCACAGGCTGAGCCGACCCAGGCAGGAAAGTCTGAGAA
>NW_012289532.1:0-1031 GCF_000151885.1 Dipodomys ordii | reverse complement strand
GAACAGCCGATTTGAGAAGGAGGGACAGGCAAGCCCAAAAGAAAGCCTGCAGCCCCGTGCCTGCCACCCCACACCGGAACCCAGCTAGCTTGGGGGCGCGGGGCGGGAAGGGCGGCGCCCAGCCCGGGGCGGGGAGCTGCGAGGCGGAGGGCGCAGCGCGGAGCTGCTCGCGCTGGCCCCGCCCCCTCGGTGCCGGCTCCGCCCCCGCTGCGCTGGGCGGGCGGGGGGGGGGGAAACGGGCGGGGCGCGGCGTATATAAGGCGAGGGGCGGGCGCCGCTCTTTTGTCTCTTGCTGCTGCAACGCGAGTGGGAGCACCAGACCTCGGGCTCGGAGCGAGAGGCCGCGGTGAGCGCCGCCCGGGGACGCGGGTCCGCGGGGTGGGGTTGGGGCTGGTGCGGCATGCCTGCGCGCGGTGGCCCCCGAGCGGGACGCGGGCCGACCACGCCCTGGGGTGCGGGGGGGGGTGTGCGGGGTGCACCCCGGTCCTCGGCCTCGGGACGGCCGGGAACGCCCCAGCAAAGAGTGCCACGTCGAGAGGCGTTGGCGAAAAGTGCCGGGTGCGGGGCGCTGGCCACCGGCTCAGGGCCAACCGCCTCGCTTTGCCCCCTAGAACTGTTGGAAGAAAATGGCAGACAAGCCCGACATGGGGGAAATCGCCAGCTTCGATAAGGCCAAGCTGAAGAAGACCGAGACACAGGAGAAGAACACCCTGCCGACCAAAGAGAGTGAGTGCGCCCCGGCTCCGGGTGCCGCGGGTCTCCGCCCTGCGCCCCACCCCGCCCTTCCCCGGCCAGCCTCGTCCTCCACCCCACCCCCACCCCACCGGGGTCCCGGGCCCCGGCGTCCCCAGACACTCTTTCCAGTCGCACAAAGCTCCCGGTGTCTCCCCAGCCCCCAGCCTCCGCGGGTGCCTCGCCCACACCGGGTTTGTGAGCTCCCCGGTGGGGTGGAGGGGGTGGGGGTGCAGATTTAAATGCATATTCTAATGAGAAGCCCATTTTTTAAGAATAAATGGTTAATTGGAGAATCA
>NW_012289531.1:0-629 GCF_000151885.1 Dipodomys ordii | reverse complement strand
GCTTAGGATATCATAAGCCATATTCTTCTTCTACTGAGGATTGGCATGCTTAAGTAAAAGGCATCAGGTAGGTTGCCTGCTTGCTTAACATATCTGAATGCTAGCAGGTAATGAATTTGTGTGTACAGCATAAAAATGATAGCTATGAGACTGGATTCACATCCCTAAATAAGACAAATACACACTGAGCATCTAGACAGGGTACTAACTTGAATGTTAATTATATAAGTGGGAATTCATGTTCTCTAATGCTTTTCTTCCTATTTTCAGGGAAATAGTATATGTGTGTGTCCCTGACACATTCCGCTCCGCCGTACGGGCATAACTGCCCCCAGTGATCCTGTCGGGACACAAATCTGGAGTATCTTGAAGAAAAGAAACAGAGATGATACCTCGCCGAATTGAAATGGCAGTTTGTTAAACCGCAATGTCCTTAATCCTGTACTCACCTGAACTTACTTATGTATTGCTAATCTAGAGATGAGCTGGATGGTGCCAAATTGATTGATTGTGATAACGGAGTTAATATTGTTCCCGACTTCGTCAACATATCGACTGTACAAACAGAGAGGTTGATGGAACGGACTAAGTAAAATCCGTATTAGTTCTATTGTATGATCTGTGATTCT
>NW_012289530.1:0-746 GCF_000151885.1 Dipodomys ordii | reverse complement strand
CCAGAAGCCCAAGGTACCATATCACAAGTTCAGTATTGTACCATTGTGTGGGTGGATAAATCGCATCAGATGCTTGGCACTGCCGCGGTAACTATGAAATGCTTGTAAAGGATCAAATATCACTGAATACTTTCAATTGTTTCAGATAAGAGTATAATCTGGGAAGTGTTCAAATCATCCTATTAATGTGTAATGTAAGCTCTTTTAGATGTATCCATGAATGATCCTGGAACAATATTGGTGGTATCCTTGTCATAGAACAGGTTCAGTAATCCTTAAAAGAAATGAAAATTTATATAATAAAATTACAAATAAATGCAGGTATGTCCCTTTTATCAGCTTGTGCGGGTTATATAATTAAACCATTATAAAGAACGATCACCAGACTCAGATGAAACATTACTTTCTTTTTCTCTTTTTTCTTTTTTTTTGCTGGTGGGGGTTAACTTGGGGTGGGAGCGGTGCCTGTGCTCTTCACCTCAAGGGGAGCAGTGAGGCAGACAGCACACAGCGCCAAGTCCATTCAGCTAGTGGTTTATTGGAGATAAGAATCTCATGGACGGTGGACACAGGTCTGGCTTTGAGGGGAGATCGTCAGATCTCAGCCGTGACAGTAGGTAGGACTGCAGGCGTGAGCCACCGGCACCCAGGTGTCACAATAGAACTAAAGATAGGAATATCTGGGAGTTAAGAGCAAAACAGCAGGGAGGCAGAGGGGAAGCATAGCAACTCCAGAGGCCGCATTC
>NW_012289529.1:0-10038 GCF_000151885.1 Dipodomys ordii | reverse complement strand
GATAAGAGCAGCAGAAGCAATAAGAGAATCAGAAGGAGAAGCAGAAGCAGAATGAGAAGCAGAATGAGAAGCAGAAGAAACAGAAGATGCAGGAATAACAGAAGCAGAAGAAAGAGAAGAAGAAGAAGAAGAAGAAGAAGAAGAAGAAGAAGAAGAAGAAGAAGAAGAAGAAGAAGAAGAAGAAGAAGAAGAAGAAGAAGAAGAAGAAGAAGAAGAAGAAGAAGAAGGAGAAGAAGAAAAAGGAGAAGCAGAAGAAGAAGGAGAAGCAAAAGCAGAAGCAGAAGAAGCAGAAGCAGGAGAAGCAGAAGCAGAAGAAAAAGAATAAGCATAAGAAGCAGAAATCAGAGGGAGAAGCAGAAGGAGAAGGAGCAGCAGAAGGAGAAGCAGAAGCAGAAAGAGTAGCAGAAACAGAAGGAGAACAAGAAGGAGAAGCAGGGGAATCAGAAGAAGTAGAAGTAGAAGCAGAAAGAGAAGGAGAAGAAGGAGAAGCAGAAGTAGAATCAGAAGAAACAGAAGAAGAAGAAGCAGAAGAAACAGAAGCAAAAGAAACAGAAGAAGGAGAAGAGCAGAAGCAGAAGCAGAAGGAGAAGCAGAAGAAGAAGGAGAAGCAGAAAGAGAAGCAGGAGAACCAGAAGAAGCAGGAGAAGCAGAAGCAGAAGAAACAGAAGAAGCCGAAGAAGCAGAAGCAGAATCTGAAGCAGAAGGAGAAACAGAAGAAGCACAATCTGAAGCAGAAGCAGAAGAAACAGAAATAGTAGAATAAGCAGAAGCAGAAGCAGCAGGAGAAGCAGAAGCAGAAGAAGGAGAAGGCAAAAGAGAAGGAGTAGGAGTAGGAGAAGCAGAAGGATAAGCAGAAGCAGAAAGAGAAGCAGAAGGAGAAGCAGCACGAGAAGCAGGAGAAGCAGAAGAAGCAGAAGCAGGAGAAGCAGAAAAAACAGAAGACGCAGAAGCAGAATGAGAAGCAGAAGGAGAAATTGAAGCAGAAGGAGAAGCAGAAGAAGAAGGAGAAGGAGAGGGAGAAGCAGAAAGAGAAGCAGGACAAGCAGCAGCAGGAGAAGCAGAAGCAGAAGATACATAGGAAGGAGAAGAAGCAGAAGCAGAAGGAGAAGCAGAAACAGAAGGAAAAGCAGAAAGAGAAGCAGGAGAAGCAGAAGAAGCAGCAGCAGGAGAAGCAGAAGCAGAAGAAGCCGAAGAAGCAGAAGCAGAACTGAAGCAGAAGGAGAAGCAGGAAAAGCAGAAGAAGCAGAATCTGGAGAAGCAGAAGGAGAAGCAGAAGCAGAAAGAGAAGCAAAAGCAGAAGGAGAAGCAGAAGGGGAAGCAGAAGAAACAGAAGAAGCAGAGGCAGTAGCAGAAGAAGCAGAAGATGCAGAAGCAGAAGGAAAAGCAGAAGAACGAGAAGGAGAAGGAGTAGGATAAACAGAAGGAGAAGCAGAAAGAGAAGCAGAAGTAGGAGCAGGAGAAGGAAAAGCAGCAAGAGAAGCAGAAAGAGCAGCAGAAGGAGAAGCAGGAGATGCAGAAACTTGAGAAGCAGAAGCAGAAGAAACACAAGAAGGACAAGAACAGAAGCAGAAGGAGAAGCAGAAACAGAAGGAGAAGCAGGAAGAGAAGGAGGGAAAGCAGAAGAAGCAGAAGCAGGAGAAGCAGAAGCATAAGAATGTGAAGAAGCAGAAGGAGAACCTGAAGCAGAAGGAGAAGCAGGAGAAGCAGAAGAAGCAGAATCTGAAGAAGCAGAATAAGAAGCAGAACGAGAAGCAGAAGCAGAAAGAGAATCAAAAGCAGAGGGAGAAGCAGAAGAAACAGAAGAAGTAGAAGCAGAAGCAGTTGTAGCAGAAGCAGAAGGAAAAGCAGAAGAACAAGAAGGAGAAGGAGAAACAGAAGGAGAAGCAGAAAGAGACGCAGGTAAAGCAGAAGAAGAAGAAGCAAAAGGAGAATCAGAAGGAGAAGCAGAAGAAGATGCAGAATGAGAAGCAGGAGAAGCAGAAGAAGCAGAAGCAGGAGGAGAAGCAGGAAAAGCAGAAGAAGCAGAAGCAAAAGGAAAAGCAAAAGAAGGAGAAGGAGAAGCAGAAGCAGAAGCATAAGGACAAGCACAAGCAGAAGGAGATGCAGAAGGAGAAGCAGAAGAAGCAGAAGATGAAGGAGAAGCAGAAGTAGGAGAAGGAGAAGGAGGAGAAGCAGAAGCAGAAGGAGAAGCAGAAGCGGAATGAGAAGCAGAAGAAGAAGCAGTAGAAGCACAAGAAGCAGAAGCAGGAGAAGCAGAAGCAGAAGATAAAGAAGAAGCATAAGAAGAAGAAGCAGAGGGAGAAACAAAAGAAGGAGAAAGAGCAGAAGAAGGTGAAGCAGAAGGAGATGCAGAAGCAGAAAGAGAAGCAGAAACAGAAGGAGAAGAAGAAGGAGAAGTTGGAGAATCAGAAGAAGCAGAAGCAAAAGCAGAAAGAGAAGGAGAAGAAGGAGAAGGAGAAGCAGAAGGAGAAGGACAAGCAGGAGAAGCAGAAGAAGCAGAAGCGGGAGGAGCAGAAGAAGAAGAAGAAGAAGAAGAAGAAGAAGAAGAAGAAGAAGAAGAAGAAGAAGAAGAAGAAGAAGAAGAAGAAGAAGAAGAAGAAGAAGAAGAAGAAGAAGAAGAAGAAGAAGAAGACGAAGAAGAAGAAGAAGAAGAAGAAACAGAAGAAAGAGAAGGAGCAGAAGGAGAAGCAGAAGCAGAATGAGAAGCAAAAGAGGAGCAGAAGAAGCAGAAGAAGCAGTAGCAAGAGAAGCAGAAGCAGAAGAAAGAGAAGAAGCCCAAGAAGCAGAAGGAGAACCTGAAGAAGAAGGAGAAGCAGAAGCAGCAGAATCTGGAAAAGTAGAAGCAGAAGAAACAGAACAAGCAGAAGAAGCAGCAGAAGAAGAAGAACGAGAAGCAGAAGAAGAACAAGGAGAAACAGAAGGATTAGGAGTAGGACAAACAGAAGGATAAGCAGAAGCAGAAAGAGAAGGAGAATGAGAAGGAGAAGCAGAAGAAGCAGAAGCAGGAGAAGCAGAAGCAGAATGAAAAGCAGAAGAAGGAGAAATTGAAACAGAAGAAGAAGCAGAAGAAGTAGTAGAAGCAGAATAAGGAGAAGCAGAAGGAGAAGCATAAAGAGAAACAGAAGGAGAAGCAGGAGAAGCAGAAGCAGGAGAAGCAGAATCAGAAGAAATAGAAGAAGGAGAAGAAGGAGAAGCAGAAAGAGAAGCAGAAACAGAAGGAGAAGCAGAAATAGAAGCAGAAGAAGCCGAAGAAGCAAAAGCAGAACCTAAAGCAGAAGGAGATGCAGGAGGAGCAGAAGAAGCAGAATCTGGAGAAGAAGAAGGAGAACCAGAAGGAGAAGCAGAAGCAGAAAGAGAAGCAAAAGCAGAAGGAGAAGCAGAAGGAGAAGCAGAAGAAATAGAAGCAGAATCCGTAGCAGAAGAAGCTGAAGAAACAGAACCAGAAAGAGAAGCAGAAGGAATAGCAGAAGAACGAGAAGGAGAAATAGAAGGAAAAGCAGGAGAAGCAGGAAAAGCAGAAGAAACAGAAGCAGACGGAGAAGCAGAAGAAGGAGAAGGAGAAGCCGGAGCAGAAGAAGAAGCAGAAGGAAAAGCACAAGCAGAAGGAGATGCAGAAGGAGAAGCAGGAAATGCAGAAGACGCAGAAGCAGAAGAAGAAGGAGAAGAATCAGAATAAGAAGGAGCAGAAGCAGAAATAGAAAGAGAAGCCGACGAAGAGAAGCAGAACGAGAAGCAGGAGAAGCAGAAGAAGCACAAGCGGGAGAAGCAGAAGAAGAAGAAACAGAAGAAGGAGAAGGAGTAAAAGCAGAAGGAGAAGCAGAAGGAGAAGCAGAAAGAGAAGCAGGAAAAACAGAAGAAGCAGAAGCAGGAGAAGCAGAAGGAGAAGAAACAGGAGAAGGACAAGAAGCAGAAAGAGAAGCAGTAGAAGCAGAAGAGGCAGGAAAAGCAGAAGCAGAAGAAAGAGAAGAAGAAGAAGACGAAGAAGAAGAAGAAGAAGAAGAAGCAGCATAAGGAGAAACATAAGGAGAAGCATAAGGAGAAGTATAAGGAGAAGCAGTAGAAGGAGAAGAAGCAGAAGCAGCAGAAGCTGAAGCAGAAGAAAAAGAATAAGCAAAAGAAGCAGAAGCAGTGAGAGAAGCAGAAGAAGGAGAAGGAGAAGGAGCAGCAGAAGGAGAAGCAGAAGCAGAAAGAGAAGCAGAAACAGAAGGAGAACAAGAAGAAGCAGGAGAATCAGAAGAAGCAGAAAGAGAAGGAGAAGAAGGAGAAGCAGAAGTAGAATCAGAAGAAACAGAAGAAGAAGAAGAAGAATCAGAAGCAAAAGAAACAGAAGAAGGAGAAGAGCAGAAGCAGAAGCAGAAGGAGAAGCAGAAGCAGAAGGAGAAGCAGAAAGAGAAGCAGGAGAAGCAGAAGAAGCAGGAGAAGCAGAAGCAGAAGAAACAAGAGAAGCCGAAGAAGCAGAAGCAGAATCTGAAGCAGAAGGAGAAACAGAAGAAGCACAATCTAAAGCAGAAGCAGAAGAAACAGAAATAGTAGAATAAGCAGAAGCACAAGCACCAGGACAAGCAGAAGAACAAGAAGGAGAAGGCGAAAGAGAAGGATTAGGAGTAGGAGAAGCAAAAGGATAAGCAGCAGCAGAAAGAGACGCAGAAGGAGAAGCAGCACGAGAAGTAGGAGAAGCAGGAGAAGCAGAAGCAAGAGAAGCAGAAGAAACAGAAGACGCAGAAGCAGAATGAGAAGCAGAAGGAGAAATTGAAGCAGAAGGAGAAGGAGAAGCAAAGGAGAAGCAGAAGAAGGAGAAGGAGAAGGAGAAGCAGAAAGAGAAGCAGAAAGAGAAGCAGAAAGAGAAGCACAACGAGAAGCAGGAGAAGCAGAAGCAGGAGAAGCAGAAGCAGAAGAAACATAAGAAGGAGAAGAAGCAGAAGCAGAAGGAGAAGCAGAAACAGAAGGAAAAGCAGAAATTGAAGCAGGAGCAGCAGAAGAAGCAGCAGCAGGAGAAGCAGAAGAAGCCGAAGAAGCAGAAGCAGAACCTGAAGCATAAGGAGATACAGGAGAAGCAGAAGAAACAGAATCTAGAGAAGCAGAAGGAGAAGCAGAAGCAGAAAGAGAAGCAAAAGCAGAAGGAGAAGCAGAAGAAACAGAAGAAGCAGAGGCAGTAGCAGAAGAAGCAGAAGATGCAGAAGCAGAAGGAGAAGCAGAAGCAGTAGTAGAAGCAGAAGAAGGAGAAGCAGAAGGAGAAGCATAAAGAGAAACAGAAGGAGAAGCATTAGAAGCAGAAGCAGGAGAAGCAGAATCAGAAGAAATAGAAGAAGGAGAAGAAGCAGAAGCAGAAAGAGAAACAGAAACAGAAGGAGAAGCAGAAGAAGCCGAAGAAGCAAAAGCAGAACCTAAAGCAGAAGGAGAAGCAGTAGAAGCAGAAGAAGCAGAATCTGGAGACGAAGAAGGAGAACCAGAAGGAGAAGCAGAAGCAGAAAGAGAAGCAAAAGCAGAAGGAGAAGCAGAAGAAACAGAAGAAGCAGAATCAGTAGCAGAAGAAGCTGAAGATGCAGAAGCAGAAAGAGAAGCAGAAGGAATAGCAGAAGAACGAGAAAGAGAAATAGAAGGAGAAGCAGAAGGAGAAGCAGGAAAAGCAGAAGAAACAGAAGCAGACGGAGAAGCAGAAGAAGGAGAAGGAGAAGCCAGAGCAGAAGAAGAAGCAGAAGGAAAAGCACAAGCAGAAGGAGATGCAGAAGGATAAGTAGGAAATGCAGAAGACACAGAAGCAGAAGGAGAAGAAGAAGGAGAAGAATCAGAATCAGAAGAAGCAGAAATAGAAAGAGAAGCCAACGAAGAGAAGCAGAACGAGAAGCAGGAGAAGCAGAAGAAGCACAAGCGGGAGAAGCAGAAGAAGAAGAAACAGAAGAAGGTGAAGGAGCAGAAGCAGGAGAAGCAGAAGGAGAAGCAGAAAGAGAAGCAGGAAAAGCAGAAGAAGCAGAAACAGGAGAAGCAGAAGGAGAAGAAACAGGAGAAGGACAAGAAGCAGAAAGAGAAGCAGTAGAAGCAGAAGAGGCAGGAAAAGCAGAAGCAGAAGAAAGAGAAGAAGAAGAAGACGAAGAAGAAGAAGAAGAAGAAGAAGAAGCAGCAGCAGAAGGAGAAGCATAAGGAAAAGCATAAGGAGAAGCAGTAGAAGCAGAAGAAGCAGAAGCAGGAGAAGCTGAAGCAGAAGAAAAAGAATAAGCAAAAGAAGCAGAAGCAGAAGCAGTGAGAGAAGCAGAAGAAGGAGAAGGAGAAGGAGCAGCAGAAGGAGAAGCAGAAGCAGAAAGAGAAGCAGAAACAGAAGGAGAACAAGAAGGAGAAGCAGGAGAATCAGAAGAAGCAGAAAGAGAAGGAGAAGAAGGAGAAGCAGAAGTAGAATCCGAAGAAACAGAAGAAGAAGAAGCAGAAGAAACAGAAGCAAAAGAAACAGAACAAGGAGAAGAGCAGAAGCAGAAGGAGAAGCAGAAGCAGAAGGAGAAGCAGAAAGAGAAGCAGGAGAACCAGAAGAAGCAGAAGCAGAAGAAACAGGAGAAGCCGAAGAAGCAGAAGCAGAATCTGAAGCAGAAGGAGAAACAAAAGAAGCACAATCTGAAGCAGAAGCAGAAGAAACAGAAATAGTAGAATAAGCAGAAGCAGAAGCACCAGGACAAGCAGAAGAACAAGAAGGAGAAGGCGAAAGAGAAGGATTAGGAGTAGGAGAAGCAAAAGGATAAGCAGAAGCAGAAAGAGACGCAGAAGGAGAAGCAGCACGAGAAGTAGGAGAAGCAGGAGAAGCAGAAGCAAGAGAAGCAGAAGAAACAGAAGACGCAGAAGCAGAATGAGAAGCAGAAGGAGAAATTGAAGCAGAAGGAGAAGGAGAAGCAGAAGGAGAAGCTGAAGAAGGAGAAGGAGAAGCAGAAAGAGAAGCAGAAAGAGAAGCACAACGAGAAGCAGGAGAAGCAGAAGCAGGAGAATCAGAAGCAGAAGAAACATAAGAAGGAGAAGAAGCAGAAGCAGAAGGAGAAGCAGAAACAGAAGGAAAAGCAGAAATAGAAGCAGGAGCAGCAGAAGAAGCAGCAGCAGGAGAAGCAGAAGCAGAAGAAGCCGAAGAAACAGAAGCAGAAGCTGAAGCATAAGGAGATACAGGAGAAGCAGAAGAAGCAGAATCTGGAGAAGCAGAAGGAGAAGCAGAAGCAGAAAGAGAAGCAAAAGCAGAAGGAGAAGCAGAAGGAGAAGCAGAAGAAACAGAAGAGGCAGAGGCAGTAGCAGAAGAAGCAGAAGATGCAGAAGCAGAAGGAGAAGCAGAAGCAGTAGTAGAAGCAGAAGAAGGAGAAGCAGAAGGAGAAGCATAAAGAGAAACAGAAGGAGAAGCAGGAGAAGCAGAAGCAGGAGAAGCAGAATCAGAAGAAATATAAGAAGGAGAAGAAGCAGAAGCAGAAAGAGAAGCAGAAACAGAAGGAGAAGCAGAAAAAGAAGCAGAAGAAGCCGAAGAAGCAAAAGCAGAACCTAAAGCAGAAGGAGAAGCAGGAGAAGCAGAAGAAGCAGAATCTGGAGAAGAAGAAGGAGAACCAGAAGGAGAAGCAGAAGCAGAAAGAGAAGCAAAAGCAGAAGGAGAAGCAGAAGAAACAGAAGAAGCAGAATCAGTAGCAGAAGAAGCTGAAGATGCAGAAGCAGAAAGAGAAGCAGAAGGAATAGTAGAAGAACGACAAGGAGAAATAGAAGGAGAAGCAGGAAAAGCAGAAGAAACAGAAGCAGACGGAGAAGCAGAAGAAGGAGAAGGAGAAGCCAGAGCAGAAGAAGAAGCAGAAGGAAAAGCACAAGCAGAAGGAGATCCAGAAGGAGAAGCAGGAAATGCAGAAACCGGAGAAGCAGAAGCAGAAGAAACAGGAGAAGGACAAGAAGCAGAAGCAGAAGGAGAAGCAGAAGCAGAAGGAGAAGCAGATACAGAAGGAGAAGAAGAAAGAGAAGGAGGGGAAGCAGAAGAAGCAGAAGCAGGAGAAGCAGAAGCATAAGAACCCGAAGAAGCAGAAGCAGAACCTGAAGCAGAAGGAGAAGCAGGAGAAGCAGAAGAAGCAGATTCTGGACAAGCAGAATGAGAAGCAGAAGGAGAAGCAGAAGCGGAAAGAGAATCAAAAGCAGAAGGAGAAGCAGAAGAAACAGAAGAAGCAGAAGCAGTAGCAGCAGAAGTAGAAGGAGAAACAGAAGGAAAAGCAGAAAAACGAGAAGGATAAGGAAAAACAGAAGCAGAAGCAGAAGGAGAATCAGAAGGAGAAGCAGAAGAAGCAGAAGGAGAAGCGAAGGAGAAGCAGAAGAAGAAGCATAAGGACAAGCACAAGCACAAGGAGATGCAGAAGGAGAAGCAGGAGAAGCAGAAGAAGCAGAAGCAGAAGAAGAAATAGAAGTCGGAGAAGGAGAAGGAAGAGCAGCAGAAGCAATAAGAGAAGCAGAAGGAGAAGCAGAAGAAGAATGAGAAGCAGAAAGAGAAGCAGTGGAAGCAGAAGAAGCAGGAAAAGCAGAAGCAGAAGAAAGAGAAGAAGATGAAGATGATGACGATGATGACGATGATGATGAGAGATGAGAGATGATGATGATGAGATGAGAGATGAGAAGAAGAGGAGGAGAAGCATAAGAGAAGCAGTAGAAGCAGAAGAAGCTGAGCAGGAGAAGCAGAAGCAGAGAAAAGTATAAGCATAAGAAGCAGATCATTGGTAGACGAGACGAGCACAGAAGAGAAGCAGACGAGATCTGAATGGAGAAGTCAGCAGGAGAAGCAGAAGAAGCAGAAGCAGGAGAAGCAGAAGAAGAATGAAAAGCAGAAGAAGGAGAAATTGAAACAGAAGAAGATGCAGAACGAGAAGCAGAAGCAGTAGTAGAAGCAGAAGAAGGAGATGCAGAAGGAGAAGCATAAAGAGAAACAGAAGGAGAAGCAGGAGAAGCAGAAGCAGGAGAAGCAGAATCAGAAGAAATAGAAGAAGGAGAAGAAGCAGAAGCAGAAAGACAAGCAGAAACAGAAGGAGAAGCAGAAATAGAAGCCGAAGAAGCCGAAGAAGCAAAAGCAGAACCTAAAGCAGAAGGAGAAGCAGGAGAAGCAGAAGAAGCAGAATCTGGAGAAGAAGACGGAGAACCAGAAGGAGAAGCAGAAGCAGAAAGAGAAGCAAAAGCAGAAGGAGAAGCAGAAGGAGAAGCAGAAGAAACAGAAGAAGCAGAATCAGTAGCCGAAGAAGCTGAAGATGCAGAACCAGAAAGAGAAGCAGAAGAAATAGCAGAAGAACGAGAAGGAGTAACAGAAGGAGAAGCAGAAGGAGACGCAGGAAAAGCAGAAGAAACAGAAGCAGACGGAGAAGAAGGAGAAGGAGAAGCCGAAGCAGAAGAAGAAGCAGAAGGAAAAGCACAAGCAGAAGGAGATGCAGAATGAGAAGCAGGAGATGCAGAAGAAGCAGAAGCAGAAGGAGAAGAAGAAGGAGAAGAATCAGAATCAGAAGAAGCTGAAGCTGAATGAGAAGCAGAAGTAGGAGAAGGAGAAGGAGGAGAAGCAGAAGCAGAAAGAGAAGCAGAAGAGAATGAGAAGCAGAAAAAGAAGCAGGAGAAGCACAAGAAGCAGAAGCAGGAGAAGCCGAAAGAGAAGAAGCAGAAGAAGCAGAAACAGAAGCAGAAGTAGAAGCAGAAGCAGAAGGAGAAGCAGCAGAAGTAGTAGAACCAGAAATTCAGGCAGGAGAAACAGAAGAAGCAGAAGCAGAAGGAGAAGCAAAAAGAGAAGCAGAAGTAGAAGAAGCAGCAGAAGGAGAAGCAGCAGAAGAAGCAGAAAAACAAGCAGGAGAAGCAGAAGCAGGAAGAGAAGTAGAAGCAGAAGAAGCAGAAGCAGAAGAAGAAGCAGTAGAAGCATAAGAAGCAGATGCAGTAGAAGCAGAAGCAGAAGAATAAGAAGAAGCATAAGAAGCAGAAGCAGAGGGAGAAACAGATGAAGGAGAAGGAGGAGCAGAAGGTGAAGCAGAAGGAGATGAAGAAGCAGAAAGAGAAGCAGAAACAGAAGGAAAAGAAGAAGGATTA
>NW_012289528.1:0-6446 GCF_000151885.1 Dipodomys ordii | reverse complement strand
AGGAAAAGCAGAAGAAGCAGAAGCAAAAGGAGATTTCAAAAGAAGGAGAAGGAGAAGCAGAAGCAGAAGAAGAAGCATAAGGACAAGCACAAGCAGAAGGAGATGCAGAAGGAGAAGCAGGAGAAACAGAAGAAGCAGAAGCTGAAGGAGAAAGAGAAGTAGGAGAAGGAGAAGGAGGAGAAGCAGAAGCAGAAAGAGAAGCAGAAGCGGAATGAGAAGCAGAAAGAGAAGCAGGAGAAGCACAAGAAGCGGAAGCAGGAGAAGCCGAAAGAGAAGAAGCAGAAGAAGCAGAAACAGAAGCAGAAGTAGAAGCAGAAGCAGAAAGAGAAGCAGCAGAAGAAGTAGAACCAGAAATTCAGGCAGGAGAAACAGAAGAAGCAGAAGCATAAGGAGAAGCAAAAAGAGAAGCAGAAGGAGAAGTAGAAGAAGCAGTAGAAGGAGAAGCAGCAGAAGAAGCAGAAAAACAAGCAGGAGAAGCAGAAATAGAAAGAGAAGTAGAAGCAGAAGAAGCTGAAGCAGAAGAAGAAGCAGTAGAAGCACAGAAGCAGAAGCAGGAGAAGCAGAAACAGTAGAAAAAGAAGAAGCATAAGAAGCAGAAGCAGAAGCAGAGGGAGAAACAGAAGAAGGAGCAGCAGAAGGTGAAGCAGAAGGAGATGCAGAAGCAGAAAGAGAAGCAGAAACAGAAGGAGAAGAAGAAGGATTAGTTGGAGAATCAGAAGAAGCAGAAGCAGAAAGAGAAGCAGAAGAAGAAGGAGAAGCAGAAGCAGAGGAAGGGAAGGAGAAGCAGAAGAAGCAGAAGAAGAAGAAGAAGAAGAAGAAGAAGAACTAAGAAGAAGAAGAAGAAGAAGAAGAAGAAGAAGAAAAAGAAGAAGAAGAAGAAGAAGAAGAAGAAGAAGCATAAGGAGAAGCATAAGGAGAAGCATAAGGAGAAGCATAAGGAGAAGCATAAGGAGAAGCATAAGGAGAAGCATAAGGAGAAGCATAAGGAGAAGCAGTAGAAGCAGAAAAAGCAGAAGCAGGAGAAGCAGGAGCAGAAGAAAAAGAATAAGCAAAAGAAGCAGAACCAGAAGCAGGGGGAGAATCAGAAGAAGGATAAGGAGAAGGAGCAGCAGAAGGAGAAGCAGAAGCAGAATGAGAGGAGGAAACAGAAGGAGAACAAGAATGAGAAGCAGGAGAATCAGAAGAAGCAGAAGTAGAAGCAGAAATAGAAGGAGAAGAAGGAGAAGCAGAAGTAGCATCAGAAGAAACAGAAGAAGGAGAAGCAGAAGAACCAGAAGCAAAAAAACAGAAGAAGGAGAAAAACAGAAGCAGAAGCAGAAGGAGAAGCAGAAGCAGAAGGAGAAGCAGAAAGAGAAGCAGGAGAAGCAGAAGCAGAAGAAACAGGCGAATCCGAAGAAGCAGAATCATAATCTGAAGCAGAAGGAGAAACAGAAGAAGCACAATCTGAAGCAGAAGCAGAAGAAACAGTAATAGTAGAATACGCAGAAGCAGAAGCAGCAGGAGAAGCAGAAGAAGAAGACGGAGAAGGCGAGAGAGAAGGATTAGGAGTAGGAGAAGCAAAAGGATAAGCAGAAGCAGAAAGAGACGCAGAAGGAAAAGCAGCACGAGAAGTAGGAGAAGCAGGAGAAGCAGGAGAAACAGAAGACGCAATAGCAGAATGAGAAGCAGAAGGAGAAATTGAAGCAGAAGCAGAAGGAGAAGCAGAAGCAGAAGGAGAAGCAGAAGAAGGAGAAGGAGAAGCAGAAAGAGAAGCAGAACGAGAAGCAGGAGAAGCAGAAGCAGGAGAAGCAGAAGCAGAAGAAACAGAAGGAGAAGAAGCAGAAGGAGAAGCAGAAACAGAAGGAAAAGCAGAAAGAGAAGCAGGAGAAGCAGAAGAAGCAGCAGCAGGAGAAGCAGAAGCAGAAGAAGCCGAAGAAGCAGAAGCAGAACCTGAAGCAGAAGGAGAAGCAGGAGAAGCAGAAGAAACAGAATCTGGAGAAGCACAAGGAGAAGCAGAAGCAGAAAGAGAAGCAAAAGCAGAAGGAGAAGCAGAAGAAACAGAAGAAGCAGAGGCAGTAGCAGAAGAAGCAGAAGATGCAGAAGCAGAAGGAGAAGCAGAAGTAAAAGCAGAAGAACGAGAAGGAGAAGGAGAAACAGAAGGAGAAGCAGAAAGAGAAGCAGAAGAAGAAGCAGTAGAAGGAAAAGCAGCAGGAGAAGCAGAAAGAGCAGCAGAAGGAGAAGCAGGAGATGCAGAAACAAGAGAAGCAGAAGCAGAAGAAACAGGAGAAGGACAAGAAGCAGAAGCACAAGGAGAAGCAGAAACAGAAGGAGAAGCAGAAAGAGGAGGGGAAGCAGAAGAAGCAGAAGCAGGAGAAGCAGAAGCATAAGAATCCGAAGAAGCAGAAGCAGAACCTGAAGCAGAATGAGAAGCAGGAGAAGCAGAAGAAGCAGAATCTGGAGAAGCAGAATGAGAAGCTGAAGGAGAAGCAGAAGCGGAAAGAGAATCAAAAGCAGCAGGAGAAGCAGAAGAAACAGAAGAAGCAGAAGCAGTAGCAGTTTGCAGCAGAAGCAGAAGGAAAAGCAGAAGGAAAAGCAGAAGAACGAGAAGGAGAAGGAGAAACAGAAGGAGAAGTAGAAGGAGAAGCAGAAGGAGAAGCAGAAGAAGCAGAAGGAGAAGCAGAAGGAGAAACAGAAGCAGAAGAAACATCAGAAAGAGAAGCAGAAGCAGAAGAAGATGCAGAAGGAGAAGCAGGAGAAGCAGAAGAAGCAGAAGCAGAAGGAGAAGTAGAAGAAGGAGAAGGAGAAGGAAGAGCCGCAGAAGCAATAGGAGAAGCAGAAAGAGAAGCAGAAGCAGAATGAGAAGCAGAAAGAGAAGCAGTAGAAGCAGAAGAAGCAGGAAAAGCAGAAGCAGAGGAAAGAGAAGAAGACGAAGAAGAAGAAGAAGCATAAGGAGAAGCATAAGGAGAAGCATAAGGAGAAGTATAAGGAGAAGCAGTAGAAGCAGAAGAAGCAGAAGCAGGAGAAGCAGAAGCAGAAGAAAAAGAATAAGCAAAAGAAGCAGAAGCAGAAGCAGTGGGAGAAGCAGAAGAAGGAGAAGGAGCAGCAGAAGGAGAAGTTGAAGCAGAAAGAGAAGCAGAAACCGAAGGAGAACAAGAAGGAGAAGCAGGAGAACCAGAAGAAGCAGGAGAAGAAGCAGACGAAACAGGAGAAGCCGAAGAAGCAGAAGCAGAATCTGAAGCAGAAGGAGAAACAGAAGAAGCACAATCTGAAGCAGAAGCAGAAGAAACAGAAATAGTAGAATAAACAGAAGCAGAAGCACCAGGACAAGCAGAAGAACAAGAAGGAGAAGGCGAAAGAGAAGGATTAGGAGTAGGAGAAGCAAAAGGATAAACTGAAGCAGAAAGAGACGCAGAAGGAAAAGCAGCTCGATAAGTAGGAGAAGAAGGAGAAGCAGAAGCAAGAGAAGCAGAAGAAACAGAAGAACGCAGAAGCAGAATGAGAAGCAGAAGGAGAAATTGAAGCAGAAGGAGAAGCAGAAGAAGGATAAGGAGAAGGAGAAGCAGAAAGAGAAGCAGAACGAGAAGAAGGAGATGCAGAAGCAGGAGAAGCAGAAACAAAAGAAGGAGAAGAAGCAGAAGCAGAAGGAGAAGCAGAAACAGAAGGAAAAGCAGAAAGAGAAGCAGAAGAAGCAGCAGCAGGAGAAGCAGAAGCAGAAGCCGAAGAAGCAGAAGCAGAACCTGAAGCAGAAGGAGAAGCAGAAGAAGCAGAATCTGGAGAAGCAGAAGGAGAAGCAGAAGCAGAAAGAGAAGCAAAAGCAGAAGGAGAAGCAGAAGGAGAAGCAGAAGAAACAGAAGAAGCAGAGGCAGTAGCAGAAGAAGCAGAAGATGCAGAAGCAGAAGGAGAAGCAGAAGGAAAAGCAGAAGAACGAGAAGGAGAAGGAGAAGGAGAATGAGGAGGAGAAACAGAAGGAGAAGCAGAAGAAGGAGCAGGAGAAGGAAAAGCAGCAGGAGAAGCAGAAAGAGAAGCAGAAGGAGAAGCAGGAGATGCAGAAACAGGAGAAGCAGAAGCAGAAGAAACAGGAGAAGGACAAGAAGCAGAAGCAGAAGGAGAAGCAGAAACAGAAGGAGAAGCAGAAAGAGAAGGAGGGGAAGCAGAAGAAGCAGAAGCAGACGGAGAAGCAGAAGAAGGAGAAGGAGAAGCCAGAGCAGAAGAAGAAGCAGAAGGAAAAGCACAAGCAGAAGGAGATGCAGAAGGAGAAGCAGGAAATGCAGAAGATACAGAAGCAGAAGTAGAAGAAGAAGGAGAAGAATCAGAATCAGAAGAAGCAGAAGCAGAAATAGAAAGAGAAGCCGACGAAGAGAAGCTGAACGAGAAGCAGAAGAAGCACAAGCGGGAGAAGCAGAAGAAGAAGAAACAGAAGAAAGAGAAGGAGCAGAAGCAGGAGAAGCAGAAGGAGAAGCAGAAAGAGAAGCAGGAAAAGCAGAAGAAGCAGAAGCAGGAGAATAAGAAGGAGAAAAAACAGGAGAAGGACAAGAAGCAGAAAGAGAATCAGTAGAAGCAGAAGAGGCAGGAAAAGCAGAAGCAGAAGAAAGAGAAGAAGAAGAAGACGAAGAAGAAGAAGAAGAAGCAGCAGCAGCATAAGGAGAAGCATAAGGAGAAGCATAAGGAGAAGTATAAGGAGAAGCAGTAGAAGCAGAAGAAGCAGAAGCAGGAGAAGCTGAAGCAGAAGAAAAAGAATAAGCAAAAGAAGCAGAAGCAGAAGCAGTGAGAGAAGCAGAAGAAGGAGAAGGAGAAGGAGCAGCAGAAGGAGAAGCAGAAGCAGAAAGAGAAGCAGAAACAGAAGGAGAACAAGAAGGAGAAGAAGGAGAAACAGAAGAAGCAGAAAGAGAAGGAGAAGAAGGAGAAGCAGAAGTAGAATCAGAAGAAACAGAAGAAGAAGAAGCAGAATAAACGGAAGCAAAAAAACAGAAGAAGGAGAAGAGCAGAAGAAGAAGCAGAAAGAGAAGCAGAAGCAGAAAGAGAAGCAGGACAACCAGAAGAAGCAGGAGAAGCAGAAGCAGAAGAAACAGGAGAAGCCGAAGAAGCAGAAGCAGAATGTGAAGCAGAAGGAGAAACAGAAGAAGCACAATCTGAAGCAGAAGCAGAAGAAACAGAAATAGTAGAATAAGCAGAAGCAGAAGCACCAGGACAAGCAGAAGAAGAAGAAGGAGAAGGCGAAAGAGAAGGATTAGGAGTAGGAGAAGCAAAAGGATAAGCAGAAGCAGAAAGAGACGCAGTAGGAGAAGCAGCACGAGAAGTAGGAGAAGCAGGAGAAGCAGAAGCAGGAGAAGCAGAAGAAACAGAAGACGTAGAAGCAGAATGAGCAGCAGAAGGAGAAATTGAAGCAGAAGCAGAAGGAGAAGCAGAAGCAGAAGGAGAAGCAGAATAAGGAGAAGGAGAAGCAGAAAGAAAAGCAGAAGGAGAAGCAGAAGCAGGAGAAGCAGAAGCAGAACAAACAGAAGGAGAAGAAGCAGAAGCAGAAGGAGAAGCAGAAACAGAAGGAAAAGCAGAAAGAGAAGCAGGAGAAGCAGAAGAAGCAGCAGCAGGAGAAGCAGAAGCAGAAGAAGCCGAAGAAGCAGAAGCAGAACCTGAAGCAGAAGGAGAAGCAGGAGAAGCAGAAGAAGCAGAATCTGGAGAAGCAGAAGGAGAAGCAGAAGCAGAAAGAGAAGCAAAAGCAGAAGGAGAAGCAGAAGGAGAAGCAGAAGAAAGAGAAGAAGCAGAGGCAGTAGCAGAAGAAGCAGAAGATGCAGAAGCAGAAGGAGAAGCAGAAGGAAAAGCAGAAGAACGAGAAGGAGAAGGAGAAACAGAAGGAGAAGCAGAAAGAGAAGCAGAAGAAGGAGCAGGAGAAGGAAAAGCAGCAGGAAAAGCAGAAAGAGCAGCAGAAGGAGGAAGCAGGAGATGCAGAAACAGGAGAAGCAGAAGCAGAAGAAACAGGAGAAGGACAAGAAGCAGAAGCAGAAGGAGAAGCAGAAACAAAAGGAGAAGCAGAAAGAGAAGGAGGGGAAGCAGAAGAAGCAGGAGAAGCATAAGCAGAAGAAACAGGAGAAGCCGAAGAAGCAGAAGCAGAATCTGAAATAAAAGGAGAAACAGAAGAAGCACAATCTGAAGCAGAAGAAACAAAAATAGTAGAATAAGCAGAAGCAGCAGGAGAAGCAGAAGAAGAAGACGGAGAAGGCGAGAGAGAAGGATTACAGGTAGGAGAAGCAAAAGGATAAGCAGAAGCAGAAAGAGATGCAGAAGGAGAAGCAGCACGAGAAGTAGGAGCAGCAGGACAAGCAGAAGCAGGAGAAGCAGAAGAAACAGAAGACGCAGAAGCAGAATGAGAAGCAGAAGGAGAAATTGAACCAGAAGCAGAAGCAGAAGGAGAAGCAGAAGCCGAAGGAGAAGCAGAAGTAGGAGAAGGAGAAGCAAAAAGAGAAGCAGAAAGA
>NW_012289527.1:0-16507 GCF_000151885.1 Dipodomys ordii | reverse complement strand
AGAGAGAGAGAGAGCATAAGGAGAAGCATAAGGAGAAGCTTAAGGAGAAGCAGTAGAAGCAGAAGAAGCAGAAGCAGGAGAAGCAGAAGCAGAAGAAAAAGAATAAGCAAAAGAAGCAGAAGCACTGGGAGAAGCAGAAGAAGAAGAAGAAGGAGCAGCAGAAGGAGAAGCAGAAGCAGAAAGAGAAGCAGAAACAGAAGGACAACAAATGGAGAAGCAGGAGAATCAGAAGAAGCAGAAGTAGAATCAGAAGAAACAGAAGAAGAAGAAGCAGAAGAAACAGAAGCAAAAGAAACAGAAGAAGGAGAAGAGCAGAAGCACAAGCAGAAGGAGAAGCAGAAGCAGAAGGAGAAGAAGAAATAGAAGCAGGAGAAGAAGAAGCAGAAGAAACAGAAAAATCCGAAGAAGCAGACGCAGAATCTGAAGCAGAAGTAGAAACAGAAGAAGCACAATCTGAAGCAGAAGCAGAAGAAACAGAAATAGTAGAATAAGCAGAAGCAGAAGCAGCAGGAGAAGCAGCAGAAGAAGACGGAGAAGGCGACGGAGAAGGATTAGGAGTAGGAGAAGCAAAAGGATAAGCAGAAGCAGAAAGAGACGCAGAAGGAAAAGCAGCACGAGAAGTAGGAGAAGCAGGAGAAGCAGAAGCAGGAGAAGCAGAAGAAACAGAAGACGCAGAAGCAGAATGAGAAGCAGAAGGAGAAATTGAAGCAGAAGCAGAAGGAGAAGCAGAAGAAGGAGAAGGAGAAGCAGAAAGAAAAGCAGAAAGAGAAGCAGAACGAGAAGCAGGAGAAGCAGAAGCAGGAGAAGCAGAAGCAGAAGAAACAGGAGAAGGAGAAGAAGCAGAAGCAGAAGGAGAAGCAGAAACAAAAGGAGAAGCAGAAAGAGAAGGAGGGGAAGCAGAAGAAGCAGAAGCAGGAGAAGCAGAAGCATAAGAATCCGAAGAAGCAGAAGCAGAACCTGAAGCAGAAGAAGAAACAGAAGAAGCAGAATCTGCAGAAGCAGAAAGAGAAGCAGAAGCAGAAAGAGAAGCAAAAGCAGGAGAAGCAGAAGGAGAAGCAGAAGAAACAGAAGAAACAGAAGCAGTAGCAGAAGAAGCTGAAGATGTAGAAGCAGAAAAGGAAGCACAAGAAATAGCAGAAGAACGAGAAGGAGAAGGAGAAACAGAAGGAGAAGCAGAAGGAGAAGCAGAAAGAGAATCAGGAAAAGCAGAAGAAGCAGAAGCAGACGGAGAAGCAGAAGAAGGAGAAGGAGAAGCAGAAGCAGAAGAAGAAGCACAAGGAAAAGCACAAGCAGAAGGAGATGCAGAAGGAGAAGCAGGAGAAGGAGAAGAAGCAGAAGCAGAAGGAGAAGAACTAAAGTGAAGAAGCAGAATCAGAAGAAGCAGAAGCAGAAGTTGAAAGAGAAGACGACGAAGAGAAGCAGAACGAGAAGCAGGAGAAGCAGAAGAAACAGAAGTGGGAGAAGCAGAAGAAGAAGAAACAGAAGAAGGAGAAGGAGCAGAAGCCGAAGGAGAAGCAGAAGCAGAAGGAGAAGCAGAAAGAGAAGCAGGAAAAGCAGAAAAAGCAGAAGCAGGAGAAGCAGAAGAAACAGGAGAAGGACAAGAAGCAGAAGCAGAAGGAGAAGCAGAAACAGAAGGAGAAGCAGAAAGAAAAGGAGGGGAAGCAGAAGAAGCAGAAGCAGAAGCATAAGAATCCGAAGAAGCAGAAGCAGAACCTGAAGCAGAAGGAGAAGCAGGAGAAGCAGAAGAAGCAGAATCTGGAGAAGCAGAATGACAAGCTGAAGGAGAAGCAGAAGCAGAAAGAGAATCAAAAGCAGAAGGAGAAGCAGAAGAAACAGAAGAAGCTGAAGCAGTAGCAGTTGCAGCAGAAGCAGAAGGAGAAGCAGAAGGAAAAGCAGGAGAACAAGAAGGAGAAGGAGACACAGAAGCAGAAGTAGAAGGAGAATCAGAAGGAGAAGCAGAAGAAGCAGAAATAGAAGCAGAAGCAGACGAAGCAGCAGAAGGAGAAGCAGAAGCAGAAGAAGATGCAGAAGGAGAAGAAGGAGGAACAGAAGAAGCAGAAGCAAAAGGAGAAAGAGAAGGAGAAGAAGGAGAAGCAGAAGTAGAATCAGAAGAAAAAGAAGAAGAAGAAGAAACAAAACAAACAGAAGAAGGAGAAGAGCAGAAGCAGAAGCAGAAAGAAAAGCAGAAGCAAAAGGAGAAGCAGAAAGAGAAGCAGGAGAAGCAGAAGAAGCAGGAGAAGCAGAAGCAGAAGAAACAGGAGAAGCCGAAGAAGCAGAAGCAGAATCTGAAGCAGAAGGAGAAACAGAAGAAGCACAATCTGAAGCAGAATCAGAAGAAACAGAAATAGTAGAATAAGCAGAAGCAAAAGCAGCAGGAGAAGCAGAAGAAGAAGACGGAGAATTCGAAAGAGAAGGATTAGGAGTAGCAGAAGCAAAAGGATAATCAGAAGCAGAAAGAGACGCAGAAGGAGAAGCAGCACGAAAATTAGGAGAAGCAGGAGAAGCAGAAGCAGGAAAAGCAGAAGAAACAGAAGACGCAGAAGCAGAATGAGAAGCAGAAGGATAAATTGAAGCAGAAGGAGAAGCAGAAGCAGAAGGAGAAGCAGAAGCAGATGGAGAAGCAGAAGAAAGAAGAAGAAGAAGAAGAAGCAGAAGAAGAAGAAGGAGAAGCCGAAAGAGAAGCAGAAAGAGAAGCAGAACGAGAAGCAGGAGAAGCAGAAGCAGTAGAAACAGAAGAAGGAGAAGAAGTAGAAGAAGAAGGAGAAGCAGAAACAGAAGGAAAAGCAGAAAGAGAAGCAGGAGAAGCAGAAGAATCAGCAGCAGGAGAAGCAGAAGCAGAAGAAGCCAAAGAAGCAGAAGCAGAACCTGAAGCAGAAGAAGAAGCAGGAGAAGCAGAAGAAGCAGAATCTGGAGAAGAAGAAGGAGAACCAGAAGGAGAAGCAGAAGCAGAAAGAGAAGCAAAAGCAGAAGGAGAAGCAGAAGCAGAAGCAGAAGAAACAGAAGAAGCAGAGGCAGTAGCAGAAGAAGCAGAAGATGCAGAAGCAGAAGGAGAAGCAGAAGGAAAAGCAGAAGAATGAGAAGGAGAAGGAGAAACATAAGGAGAAGCAGAAAGAGAAGCAGAAGAAGGAGCAGGAGACGGAAAAGCAGCAGGAAAAGCAGAAAGAGTAGCAGAAGGAGAAGCAGGAGATGCAGAAACAGGAGAAGCAGAAATAGAAGAATCAGGAAAAGGACAAGAAGCAGAAGCAGAAGGAGAAGCAGAAACAGAAGGAGAAGCAGAAAGAGAAGGAGGGGAGGCAGAAGAAGCAGAAGCAGGAGAAGCAGAAGCACAAGAATCCTAAGAAGCAGAAGCAGAACCTGAAGCAGCAGGAGAAGCAGGAGAAGCAGAAGAAGCAGAATCTGGAGAAGCAGAATGACAAGCTGAAGGAGAAGCAGAAGCAGAAAGAGAATCAAAAGCAGAAGGAGAAGCAGAAGAAACAGAAGAAGTAGAAGCAGTAGCAGTTGCAGCAGAAGCAGAAGGAGAAGCAGAAGGAAAAGCAGGAGAACGAGAAGGAGAAGGAGACTCAGAAGCAGAAGTAGAAGGAGAATCAGAAGGAGAAGCAGAAGAAGCAGAAATAGAAGCAGAAGCAGACGAAGCAGCAGAAGGAGAAGCAGAAGCAGAAGAAGATGCAGAAGCAGAAGAAGGAGGAACAGAAGAAGCAGAAGCAAAAGGAGAAAGAGAAGGAGAAGAAGGAGAAGCAGAAGTAGAATCAGAAGAAACAGAAGAAGAAGAAGAAACAAAACAAACAGAAGAAGGAAAAGAGCAGAAGCAGAAGCAGAAAGAAAAGCAGAAGCAAAAGGAGAACCAGAAAGAGAAGCAGGAGAAGCAGAAGAAGCAGGAGAAGCAGAAGCAGAAGAAACAGGAAAAGCCGAAGAAGCAGAAGCAGAATCTGAAGCAGAAGGAGAAACAGACGAAGCACAATCTGAAGCAGAATCAGAAGAAACAGAAATAGTAGAATAAGCAGAAGCAAAAGCAGCAGGAGAAGCAGAAGAAGAAGACGGAGAATTCGAAAGAGAAGGATTAGGAGTAGCAGAAGCAAAAGGATAATCAGAAGCAGAAAGAGACGCAGAAGGAGAAGCAGCACGAAAATTAGGAGAAGCAGGAGAAGCAGAAGCAGGAAAAGCTGAAGAAACAGAAGACGCAGAAGCAGAATGAGAAGCAGAAGGATAAATTGAAGCAGAAGGAGAAGCAGAAGCAGAAGGAGAAGCAGAAGAAGAAGAAGAAGAAGAAGAAGAAGCAGAAGAAGAAGAAGGAGAAGCCGAAGAAGAAGAAGAAGAAGAAGAAGAAGAAGAAGAAGAAGAAGAAGAAGAAGGAGAAGGAGAAGCCGAAAGAGAAGCAGAAAGAGAAGCAGAACGAGAAGCAGGAGAAGCAGAAGCAGAAGAAACAGAAGAAGGAGAAGAAGTAGAAGAAGAAGGAGAAGCAGAAACAAAAGGAAAAGCAGAAAGAGAAGCAGGAGAAGCAGAAGAATCAGCAGCAGGAGAAGCAGAAGCAGAAGAAGGCGAAGAAGCAGAAGCAGAACCTGAAGCAGAAGAAGAAGCAGGAGAAGCAGAAGAAGCAGAATCTGGAGAAGAAGAAGGAGAACCAGAAGGAGAAGCAGAAGCAGAAAGAGAAGCAAAAGCAGAAGGAGAAGCAGAAGCAGAAGAAACAGAAGAAGCAGAGGCAGTAGCAGAAGAAGCAGAAGCAGTAGCAGAAGAAGCAGGAGATGCAGAAACAGGAGAAGCAGAAATAGAAGAATCAGGAAAAGGACAAGAAGCAGAAGCAGAAGGAGAAGCAGAAACAGAAGGGAAGCAGAAAGAGAAGGAGGGGAGGCAGAAGAAGCAGAAGCAGGAGAAGCAGAAGCATAAGAATCCGAAGAAGCAGAAGCAGAACCTGAAGCAGAAGGAGAAGCAGGAGAAGCAGAAGAAGCAGAATCTGGAGAAGCAGAATGACAAGCTGAAGGAGAAGCAGAAGCAGAAAGAGAATCAAAAGCAGAAGGAGAACCAGAAGAAGAAACAGAAGAAGTAGAAGCAGTAGCAGTTGTAGCAGAAACAGAAGGAGAAGCCAAAGGAAAAGCAGAAGAACAAGAAGGAGAAGGAGAAACAGAAGGAGAAGCAGAATGAGAAGCAGGTAAAGCAGAAGAAGAAGAAGCAGAAGGAGAATCAGAAGGAGAAGCAGAAGAAGGAGAAGGAGAAGCAGAAGCAGAAGAAGATGCAGAAGGAGAAGCAGGAGAAGCAGAAGGAGAAGCAGGAAAACAGAAGAAGCAGAAGCAAAAGGAGAAGCAAATGAAGGAGAAGGAGAAGCAGAAGCAGAAGAAGAAGCATAAGGACAAGCACAAGCAGAAGGAGATGCAGAAGGAGAAGCAGGAGAAGCAGAAGAAGCAGAAGCTGAAGGAGAAGCAGAAGTAGGAGAAGGAGGATAAGCAGAAGCAGAAGGAGAAGCAGAAGAGGAATGAGAAGCAGAAAAAGAAGCAGGAGAAGCACAATAAGCAGAAGCAGGAGATGCCGAAAGAGTAGAAGCAGAAGAAGCAGAAACAGAAGCAGAAGTAGAAGCAGAAGCAGAAGGAGAAGCAGCAGAACCAGTAGAACCAGAAATTCAGGCAGGAGAAACAGAAGAAGCAGAAGCAGAAAGAGAAGCAAAAAGAGAAGCAGAAGGAGAAGTAGAAGAAGCAGCAGAAGGAGAAGCAGCAGAAGAAGCAGAAAAACAAGCAGGAGAAGCAGAAGCAGAAAGAGAAGTAGAAGCATAAGAAGCAGAAGTAGGAGAAGCAGAAGCAGAAGAACAAGAAGAAACATAAGAAGCAGAAGCCGAAGCAGAGGGAGAAAAAGAAGAAGGAGAAGGAGCAGCAGAAGGTGAAGCAGACGGAGAAGAAGAAGCAGAAAGAGAAGCAGAAGAAGGAGAAGGAGAAGCAGAAGCAGAGGAAAGGAAGGAGAAGCAGAAGAAGCAGAAGCGGGAGAAGCAGAAGAAGAAGAAGAAACAGAAGAAGGAGAAGGAGCAGAAGGAGAAGCAGAAGCAGAAGGACAAGCAGAAAGAGAAGGAGAAGAAGCAGTAGCAGGAGAAGCAGAAACAGGAGAAAGAGAAAAAGCTGAAGAAGCAGAAGCAGGACCTGAAGCAGAAGAAACAGAACAAGCAGAAGAAGCAGTAGCAGAAGCAGAACGAGAAGCACAAGAAGAAGAAGCAGAAGGAGAAAGAGAAGGATTAGGAGTAGGAAGAGCAGAAGGAGAATCAGAAGCAAAACGAGAAGCAGAAGGAGCAGCAGAAGGAGAAGCAGAAGGAGAAGCAGAAGAAGGAGAAGCAGAAGCAGAAGAAGCAGCAGAAGGAGAAGCAGAAGCAGAAGAAGATGTGGAAGGAGAAGCAGAAGAAGCAAAAGCAGAAGGAGAAGCAGAAGTAGGAGAAGGAGAATGAGAAGGAAGGTCAGCAGAAGCAATAGGAGAAGCAGAAGGAGAAGCAGAAGCAGAATGAGAAGCAGAAAGAGAAGCAGTAGAAGAAGCAGGAAAGGCTGAAGAAGACGAAAGAGAAGAAGAAGAAGAAGAAGAAGAAGAAGAAGAAGAAGAAGAAGAAGAAGAAGAAGAAGAAGAAGAAGAAGAAGAAGAAGAAGAAGAAGAAGAAGAAGAAGAAGAAGAAGAAGAAGAAGAAACATAAGGAGAAGCATAAGGAAAAGCATAAGGAGAAGCATAAGGAGAAGCATAAGGAAAAGCAGTGGAAGCAGAAGAAGCAGAAGCAGGAGAAGCAGAAGCAGAAAAAAAAGAATAAGCAAAAGAAGCAGAAGCAGAAGCAGCAGGAGAAGCAGAAGAAGAAGACGGAGAAGGCAAGAGAGAAGGATTAGGAGTAGGAGAAGCAAAAGGATAAGCAGAAGCAGAAAGAGACGCAGAAGGAAAAGCAGCACGAGAAGTAGGAGAAGCAGAAGCAGGAGAAGCAGAAGAAACAGAAGACGCAGAAGCAGAATGAGAAGCAAAGGAGAAAGTGAAGCAGAAGCAGAAGGAGAAGCAGAACCAGAAGGACAAGCAGTACAATGAGAAGGAGAAGCAGAAAGAAAAGCAGAAAGAGAAGCAGAACGAGAAGCAGGAGAAGCAGAAGGAGAAGAAACAGAAGGAGAAGAAGCAGAAGGAGAAGCAGAAACAGAAGGAGAAGCAGAAAGAGAAGGAGGGGAAACAGAAGAAGCAGAAGCAGGAAAAGCAGACGCATAAGAATCCGAAGAAGTAGAAGCAGAACCTGAAGCAGACGGAGAAGCAGAAGAAGCAGAATCTGGAGAAGCAGAAGGAAAAGCACAAGCAGAAAGAGAAGCAAAAGCAGAAGGAGAAGCAGAAGGAGAAGCAGAAGAAACAGAAGCAGCAACAGAAGAAGCTGAAGATGTAGAAGCAGAAAAAGAAGCACAAGAAATAGCAGAAGAACGAGAAGGAGAAGGAGAAACAGAAGGAGAAGCAGAAGGAGAAGCAGAAAGAGAATCAGGAAAAGCAGAAGAAGCAGAAACAGACAGAGAAGCAGGAGAAGGAGAAGGAGAACAGAAGCAGAAGAAGAAGCACAAGGAAAAGCACAAGCAGAAGGAGATGCAGAAGGAGAAGCAGAAGAAGCAGAAGCAGAAGGAGAAGAACTAAAGAGAAGAAGCAGAAGCTGAAGAAGCAGAAGTAGGAAGAGAAGCCGACGAAGAGAAGCAGAACGAGAAGCAGGAGAAGCAGAAGAAGCAGAGCGGGAGAAGCAGAAGAAGAAGAAACAGAAGGAGACGGAGCATAAGCCTAAGGAGAAGCAGAAGCAGAAGCAGAAAGAGAAGCAGGAAAAGCAGAAAAAGCAGAAGCAGGAGAAGCAGAAGCAGAAGAAACAGGAGAAGGACAAGAAGCAGAAGCAGAAGGAGAAGCAGAAACAGAAGGAGAAGTAGAAAGAGAAGGAGGGGAAGCAGAAGAAGCAGAAGCAGGAGAATCAGAAGCATAAGAATCCGAAGAATCACAAGCAGAACCTGAAGCAGAAGGAGAAGCAGAAGAAGCAGAATCTGGAGAAGCAGAATGAGAAGCTGAAGGAGAAGCAGAAGCAGAAAGAGAATCAAAAGCAGAAGGAGAAGCAGAAGAAACAGAAGAAGCAGAAGCAGTAGCAGTTGCAGCAGAAGGAAAAGCAGGAGAACAAGAAGGAGAAAGAGAAACAGAAGGAGAAGGAGAAGGAGAATCAGAAGGAGAAGCAGAAGAAGCAGAAGGAGAAACAGAAGGAGAAACAGAAGCAGAAGAAGCAGCACAAGGAGAAGCAGAAGCAGAAGAAGATGCATAAGGAGAAGCAGGAGAAGCAGAAGTAGCAGAAGCAGAAGGAGAAGTAGAAGTAGGAGAAGGAGAAGGAAGAGCCGCAGAAGCAATAGGAGAAGCAGAAGGAGAAGCAGAAGCAGAATGAGAAGAAGAAAGAGAAGGAGTGGAAGCAGAAGAAGCAGGAAAAGAAGAAGCAGAATAAAGAGAAGAAGAAGAAGAAGAAGAAGAAGAAGAAGAAGAAGAAGAAGAAGAAGAAGAGGAAGAAGAAGAAGAAGAAGAAGAAGAAGAAGAAGAAGAAGAAAAAGGAGAAACATAAGGAGAAGAAGTAGAAGCAGAAGAAGCAGAAGCAGGAGAAGCAGAAACAGAAGAAAAAGAATAAGCATAAGAAGCAGAATCAGAGGGAGAAGCAGAAGAAGGACAAGGAGCAGCAGAAGGAGAAGCAGAAGGAGAATCAGAAGGAGAAGCAGAAGAAGGAGAAGCAGAAGCAGAAGAAGAAGCAGAAGCAGAAGAAGATGCAGAAGGAGAAGCAGGAGAACCAGAATAAGCAGAAGCAGAAGGAGAAGCAGAAGTAGGAGAAGGAGAAGGAGAAGGAAGGGCAGCAGATTCTATAGGAGAAGCAGAAGGAGAAGCAGAAGCAGAAGGAGAAGCAGAAAGAGAAGCATTAGAAGCAGAAGAAGCAGGAAAAGCAGAAGCAGAAGAAAGAGAAGAAGAAGAAGAAGAAGAAGAAGAAGAAGAAGAAGAAGAAGAAGAAGAAGAAGAAGAAGAAGAAGAACAAGAACAAGAACAAGAACAAGAACAAGAACAAGAACAAGAACAAGAAGAACAAGAAGAACAAGAAGCATAAGGAGAAGCATAAGGAGGAGCATAAGGAGAAGCAGTAGAAGCAGAAGAAGCAGAAGCAGGAGAAGCAGAAGAAAAAGAATAAGCAAAAGAAGCAGAAGCAGTGGGGAAGCAGAAAAAGGAGAAGGAGAAGGAGCAGCAGAAGTAGAAGCAGAAGCAGAAAGAGAAGCAGAAACAGAAGGAGAACAAGAAGGAGAAGCAGGAAAATCAGAAGAAGCAGAAGTAGAAGCAGAAAGAGGAGAAGAAGGAGAAGCAGAATTAGAATCAGAAGAAACAGAAGAAGAAGAAGCAGAAGAAACAGAAGCAAAAGAAACAAAAGAAGGAGAAGAGCAGAAGCAGAAGGAGAAAGAGAAGCAGAAGCAGAAGGAGAAGCAGAAAGAGAAGCAGGTGAAGCAGAAGAAGCAGGAGAAGCAGGAGAAGCAGAAGCAGAAGAAACAGGAGAAGGCGAAGAAGCAGAAGCAGAATCTGAAGCAGAAGGAGAAACAGAAGAAGCACAATCTGAAGCAGAAGCAGAAGAAACAGAAATAGTAGAATAAGCAGAAGCAGAAGCACCAGGACAAGCAGAAGAACAAGAAGGAGAAGGCGAAAGAGAAGGATTAGGAGTAGGAGAAGCAAAAGGATAAGCAGAAGCAGAAAGAGACGCAGAAGGAGAAGCAGCACGAGAAGTAGGAGAAGCAGGAGAAGCAGAAGCAGGAGAAGAAGAAGAAACAGAAGACGCAGAAGCAGAATGAGAAGCAGAAGGAGAAATTGAAGCAGAAGCAGAAGGAGAAGCAGAAGCAGAAGGAGAAGCAGAAGAAGGAGAAGGAGAATCAGAAAGAGAAGCACAACGAGAAGCAGGAGAAGCAGAAGCAGGAGAAGCAGAAGCAGAAGAAACAGAAGAAGGAGAAGAAGCAGAAGAAGAAGGAGAAGCAGAAACAGAAGGAAAAGCAGAAAGAGAAGCAGGAGAAGCAGAAGAAGCAGCAGCAGCAGAAGCAGAAGCAGAAGAAGCCAAAGAAACAGAAGCAGGACCTGAAGCAGAAGTAGAAGCACAGAAGCAGAAGAAGCAGAATCTGGAGAAGCAGAAGGAGAAGCAGAAGCAGAAAGAGAAGAAAAAGCAGAAGGAGAAGCAGAAGGAGAAGCAGAAGAAGCCGAGGCAGTAGCAGAAGAAGCAGAAGATTCAGAAGCAGAAGGAGAAACAGAAGGAAAAGCAGAAGAACTAGAAGGAGAAGGAGAAGGAGAAACAGAAGGAGAAGCAGAAAGAGAAGCAGAAGAAGGAGCAGGAGAAGGATAAGCAGCAGGAGAAGCAGAAAGAGCAGCAGAAGGAGAAGCAGGAGATGCAGAAACAGGAGAAGCAGAAGCAGAAGAAACACGAGAAGGACAAGAAGCAGAAGCAGAAGGAGAAGCAGAAACAGAAGGAGAAGCAGAAAGAGAAGGAGAGGAAGCAGAAGAAGCAGATGCAGGAGAGGCAGAAGCATAAGAATCCGAAGAAGCAGAAGCAGAACCTGAAGCAGAAGGAGAAGCAGGAGAAGCAGAAGAAGCAGAATCTGGAGAAGCATAATGAGAAGGTGAAGGAGAAGCAGAAGCGGAAAGAGAATCCAAAGCAGAAGGAGAAGCAGAAGAAACAGAAGAAGCAGAAGCAGTAGCAGTTGCAGCAGAAGCAGAAGGAGAAGCAGAAGGAAAAGCAGAAGAACGAGAAGGAGAAGGAAAAACAGAAGCAAAAGCAGAAGGAGAATCAGAAGGAGAAGCAGAAGAAGCAGAAGGAGAAGCAGAAGCAGAAGAAGATGCAGAAGGAAAAGCAGAAGCAGAAGAAGATGCAGAAGGAGAAGCAGAAGAAGCAGAAGCAGAAGGAGAAGTAGAAGTAGGAGAAGGAGGAGGAAGAGCCGCAGAAGCAAAAGGAGAAGCAGAAGGAGAAGCAGAAGCAGAATGAGAAGCAGAAAGAGAAGCAGTAGAAGCAGAAGAAGCAGGAAAAGAAGAAGCAGAAGAAAGAGAAGAAGAAGAAGAAGAAGAAGAAGAAGAAGAAGAAGAAGAAGAAGAAGAAGAAGAAGAAGAAGAAGAAGAAGAAGAAGAAGAAGAAAAAGAGAAGAAGGAGAAGAAGAAGAAGAAGAAGAAGAAGAAGAGAAGGAGAAGCATAAGGAGAAGCATAAGGAGAAGAAGTAGAAGCAGAAGAAGCAGAAGTAGGAGAAGCAGAAGCAGTAGAAAAAGAATAAGCATAAGAAGAAGAATCAGAGGGAGAAGAAGAAGAAGGAGAAGAAACAGCAGAAAGAGAGCTAGAAGGAGAATCAGAAGGAGAAGCAGAAGAAGGAGTAGCAGAAGCAAAAGAAGCAGCAGAAGGAGAAGCAGAAGCAGACAAAGACGCAGAACGAGAAGCAGGAGAAGCAGAAGAAGCAGAAGCAAAAGGAGAAGCAGAAGTAGGAGAAGGAGAAGGAAGTGAGCAGAAGCAATAGGAGAAGCAGAAGGAGAAGCAGAAGCAGAATGTGAAACAGAAAGAGAAACAGTAGAAGCAGAAGAAGGAGGAAAAGCAGAAGCAGAAGAAAGAGAAGAAGAAGAAGACGACGAAAAAGTAGAAGAAGAAGAGGAAGAAGAAGAAGAAGCAGCAGCATAAGGAGAAGCATAAGGAGAAGCATAAGGAGAAGCAGTAGAAGCAGAAGCAGGAGAAGCAGAAGCAGAAGAAAAAGAATAAGCAAAAGAAGCAGAAGCAGTGAGAGAAGCAGAAGAAGGAGAAGGAGAAGGAGCAGCAGAAGGAGAAGCAGAAGCAGGAAGAGAAGCAGAAACAGAAGGAGAACAAGAAGGAGAAGCAGGAGAATCAGAAGAAGCAGAAGTAGAAGCAGAAAGAGGAAAAGAAGGAGAAGCAGAAGTAGAATCAGAAGAAACAGAAGAAGAAGAAGCAAAAGAAACAGAAGAAGGAGAAGAGCAGAAGCAGAAGCAGAAGGAGAAGCAGAAGCAGAAGCAGAAGCAGAAAGAGAAGCAGGAGAAGCAGAAGAAGCAGGAGAAACAGAAGCAGAAGAAACAGGAGAAGCCAAAGAAGCAGAAGCAGAATCTGAAGCAGAAGGAGAAACAGAAGAAGCACAATCTGAAGCAGAAGCAGAAGAAACAGAAATAGTAGAATAAGCAGAAGCAGATGCACCAGGAGAAGCAGAAGGAGAAGAAGGAGAAGGCGAAAGAGAAGGATTAGGAGTAGGAGAAGCAAAAGGATAAGCAGAAGCAGAAAGAGACGCAGAAGGAGAAGCAGCAAGAGAAGTAGGAGAAGCAGGAGAAGCAGAAGCAGGAGAAGCATAAGAAACAGAAGACGCAGAAGCAGAATGAGAAGAAGAAGGAGAAATTGAAGCAGAAGCAGAAGCAGAAGGAGAAGCAGAAAGAGAAGCAGAAGAATCAGTAGCAGGAGAAGCAGAAGCAGAAGAAACAGAAGAAGCCCAAGAACCAGAAGGAGAACCTGAAGCAGAAGGAGAAGCAGAAGCAGCAGAAGCTGGAAAAGCAGAAGCAGAAGAAACAGAACAAGCAGAAGAAGCAGAAGCAGAACGAGAAGCAGAAGAAGAAGAAGGAGAAAGAGAAGGATTAGGAGTAGGAGGAGCAGAAGCAGAATAAGAAGCAGAAAGAGAAGCAGAAGGAGAAGCAGAAGGAGAAGCAGAAGGAGAAACAGAAGAAGCAGAAGCAGGAGAAGCAGAAGAAGAATGAGAAGCACAAGAAGGAGAAATTGAAGGAGAAGGAGAAGGAGACGGAGAAGCAGAAGGAGAAATAGGAGAAGCAGAAGAAGAAGAAGCAGGAGAAGCAGAAGCAGAAGAAACAGAAGAAGGAGAAGAGCAGAAGCAGAAGCAGAAGGAGAAGCAGAAGCAGAAGGAGAAGCAGAAAGAGAAGCAGGAGAAGCAGAAGAAGCAGGAGAAGCAGAAGCAGAAGAAACAGGAGAAGCCGAAGAAGCAGAAGCAGTATCTGAAGCAGAAGGAGAAACAGAAGAAGCACAATCTGAAGCAGAAGCAGAAGAAACAGAAATAGTAGAATAAGCAGAAGCAGAAGCACCAGGAGAAGCAGAAGAAGAAGAAGGAGAAGGCGAAAGAGAAGGATTAGGAGTAGGAGAAGCAAAAGGATAAGCAGAAGCAGAAAGAGACGCAGAAGGAGAATCAGCACGAGAAATAGGTGAAGCAAGAGAAGCAGAAGAAACAGAAGACGCAGAAGCAGAATGAGAATCAGAAGGAGAAATTGAAGCAGAAGCAGAAACAGAAGGAGAAGCAGAAGCAGAAGGAGAAGCAGAAGGAGAAGGAGAAGCAGAAAAAGGAGCAGAACGAGAAGCAGGAGAAGCAGAAGCAGGAGAAACAGAAACAGAAAAAACAGAAGAAGTAGAAGAAGCAGAAGCAGAAGGAGAAGCAGAAACAGAAGGAAAAGCAGAAAGAGAAGCAGGAGAAGCAGAAGAAGCAGCAGCAGGAGAAGCAGAAGCAGAAGAAGCCGAAGAAGCAGAAGCAGAACCTGAAGCAGAAGGAGAAGCAGGAGAAGCAGAAGAAGCAGAATCTGGAGAAGCAGAAGGAGAAGCAGAAGCAGAAAGAGAACAAAAGCAAAAGGAGAAGCAGAAGAAACAGAAGAAGCAGAGGCAGTACCAGAAGAAGCAGAATATGCAGAAGCAGAAGGAGAAGCAGAAGGAAAAGCAGAAGAACGAGAAGGAGAAGGAGAAGGAGAAACAGGAGAAGCAGAAAGAGAAGCAGAAGAAGGAGCAGGAGAAGGAAAAGCAGCAGGAGAAGCAGAAAGAGTAGCAGAAGGAGAAGCAGGAGATGCAGAAACAGGAGAAGCAGATGCAGAAGAAACAGGAGAAGGACACGAAGCAGAAGCAGAAGGAGAAGCAGAAACAGAAGGAGAAGCAGAAAGAGAAGGAGGGGAAGCAGAAGAAGAAGAAGCAGGATTGGCAGAAGCTTAAGAATCCGAAGAAGCAGAAGCAGAACCTGAAGCAGAAGGAGAAGCAGGAGAAGCAGAAGATGCAGAATCTGGATAAGCAGAATGAGAAGCAGAAGGAGAAGCAGAAAGAGAATCAAAAGCAGAAGGAGAAGCAGGAGAAGCAGAAGAAGCAGAATCTGGATAAGCAGAATGAGAAGCAGAAGGAGAAGCAGAAAGAGAATCAAAAGCAGAAGGAGAAGCAGGAGAAGCAGAAGAAGTAGAATCTGCATAAGCAGAATGAGAAGCAGAAGCAGAAAGAGAATCAAAAGCAGAAGGAGAAGCAGAAGAAACAGAAGAACAGAAGCAGTAGCAGTTGCAGCAGTAGGAGAAGCAGAAGGAAAAGCAGAAGAACGAGAAGGAGAAGGAAAAACAGAAGGAGAAGCAGAAAGACAATCAGAAGGAGAAGCAGAAGAAGCAGAAGGAGAAGCAGAAGGAGAAGCAGAAGCAGAAGAAGAAACATAAGGACAAGCACAAGCAGAAGGAGATGCAGAAGGAGAAGCAGGAGAAGCAGAAGAAGCAGAAGCAGAAGAAGAAGTAGAAGCAGGAGAAGGAGAAAGAAGAGCAGCAGAAGCAATAGGAGAAGCAGAAGGAGAAGCAGAAGCAGAACGAGAAGCAGAAAGAGAAGCAGTAGAAGCAGAAGAAACAGGAAAAGCAGAAGCAGAAGCAGAAGCAGAAGCAGAAGCAGAAGCAGAAGCAGAAGCAGAAGAAGAAGAAGAAGAAGAAGAAGAAGAAGAAGAAGAAGAAGAAGAAGAAGAAGAAGAAGAAGAAGAAGAAGAAGAAGAAGAAGAAGAAGAAGAAGAAGAAGGAGAAGCATAAGGAGAAGCATAAGGAGAAGCAGTAGAAGCAGAAGAAGCAGAAGCAGGAGAAGCAGAAACAGAAGAAAAGGAATAAGCATAAGAATCAGAATCAGAGGAAGAAGCAGTAGGAGCAGGAGAAGGAGAAGCAAAATGAGAATCAGAAGGAGAAGCAGAAGTAGGAGAAGCAGAAGAAGTAGCAGAAGGAGAAGCAGAAGAAGATGCAGAAGGAGAAGCAGGAGAAGCAGAAGAAACAGAAGCAGAAGGAGAAGCAGAAGTAGGAGAAAAAGAAGGAGAAGGAAGGGCAGCAGAAGCAATAGGAGAAGCAGAAGGAGAAGCAGAATGAGAAGCAGAAAGAGAAGCATTAGAAGCAGAAGAAGCAGGAAAAGCAGAACCAGAAGAAAGAGAAGAAGGAGCAGCAGCAGCAGCAGCAGCAGCAGCAGCAGCAGCAGCAGAAGAAGAAGAAGAAGAAGAAGAAGAAGAAGAAGAAGAAGAAGAAGAAGAAGAAGAAAAAGAAGAAGAAGACAAGGAAGAAGAAGAAGAAGAAGAAGAAGCATAAAGAGAAGCATAAGGAGAAGCATAAGGAGAAGCAGTAGAAGCAAAAGAATCAGAAGCAGGAGAAGCAGAAGCAGAAGAAAAAGAATAAGCAAAAGAAGCAGAAGCAGAAGCAGTGGGAGAAGCAGAAGAAGGAGAAGGAGAAGGAGCAGCAGAAGGAGAAGTTGAAGCAGAAAGAGAAGAAGAAACAGAAGGAGAATAAGAACGAGAAACAGGAGAATCAGAAGAAGCAGAAGTAGAAGCAGAAAGAGGAGAAAAAGGAGAAGCAGAAGTAGAATCAGAAGAAACAGAAGAAGAAGAAGCAGAAGAAACATAAGCAAAAGAAACAGAAGAAGGAGAAGAGCAGAAGAAGAAGCAGAAGTAGAAACAGAAGCAGAAGGAGAAGCAGAAAGAGAAGCAGGAGAAGCAAAAGAAGCAGGAGAAGCAGAAGAAGCAGGAGAAGCAGAAGCAGAAGAAAGAGGAGAAGCCGAAGAAGCAGAAGTAGAATCTGAAGCAGGAGAAACAGAAGAAGCACAATATGAAGCCGAAGCAGAAGAAACAGAAATAGTAGAATAAGCAGAAGCAGCAGGAGAAGCAGAAGAAGAAGACGGAGAAGGCGAGAGAGAAGGATTAGGAGTAGGAGAAGCAAAAGGATAAGCAGAAGCAGAAAGAGAAGCAGAAGGAAAAGCAGCACGAGAAGTAGGAGAAGCAGGAGAAGCGGAAGCAGGAGAAGCAGGAGAAACAGAAGATGCAGAAGCAGAAGGAGAAGCAGAAGTAGGAGAAGAAGAAGGAGAAGGAAGGGGAGCAGAAGCAATAGGAAAAGCAGATGGAGAAGAAGAAGCAGAATGAGAAGCAGAAAGAGAAGCATTAGAAGCAGAAGAATCAGGAAAAGCAGAAGCAGAAGAATGAGAAGAAGCAGAAGAAGAAGAAGAAGAAGAAGAAGAAGAAGAAGAAGAAGAAGAAGAAGAAGAAGAAGAAGAAGAAGAAGAAGAAGAAGAAGAAGAAGAAGGAGAAGAAGAAGAGGAAGAAGAAGAAGAAGACAAAGAAGAAGAAGAAGAAGACAAAGAAGAAGAAGAAGAAGAAGAAGCATAAGGAGAAGAAGAAGGAGAAGCATAAGGAGAAGAATAAGGAGAAGCATAAGGAGAAGCAGAAGAAGCAGAAGCAGGAGAAGCAGAAGCAGAAGAAAAAGAATAAGCAAAAGAAGCAGAAGC